>NC_060879.1:38254697-38555023 GCF_021901495.1 Neodiprion virginianus
AAATTAATTAACAAATGGATATCGAAACGGTGAAAACATGTCATTTTCCCATTTTAAATCATATTTATAAGAAACATTGTGGAAAAAATTATATTATATCTCTGCAAAATCACCAACTTTTGTTAGAATTGTACCCAAAAATATATATTTTCCGCCACGATGGTCGCGTTTTATTCGTTAGTGAAAAATTTTCTGAAAATTGTTACTTTTCTCACGAATATCCGTGAAGCAAAACAGATTTTGACATTTTCGGTATATCTTCTCGGTTTCCACTAATATTCATTTGAAAAATAAAATAAAGTAATTTTTCGAAAATCCACAATCGAAAAACGAATTCAGATGAAAATCTTACACGAATGAACGATGAATGCTGATCATTTGGACGTACAGATAATGAAACAAAGAAACACGCGGCGATTGAAAAATTTTTCCTCAAAATCATTTCCGATTTTACAAAAAAAACGGCATCTTCGTATCTGAGGTGAATAATAATCGAGGGTTAAATTCTGTTGCAGAATTTTATTTCCGGATAACATTTCGACTTCGATAATTAACATTCAAGGAAAATTGAAGTTGCCCACGTAATTTTGTAATCATCCGGAGCATCTCAGATCTCACAATAATTCTCGCATGAATATCCGTCGTAAAATATATCCGATTGAATAAAAAGCAGACGTTAAGGCCTTCATTCAATGTCCGTGATCCTTTCTGAAAGAAAATGGGTTGATCGATATTACGTTCGGATTTCCAAGTGGCAAATTTCCTTTTTCTTTTTTCTATCTCTCTCTCCCTCTCTCTTCATCTCGCCAATATCATAACACCGGTACCATCGAGTGAGAAAAAATTCTTTGCTACCGCTGAACACATCGAGCAGCGTATAACGTGCACGGTAATTTTCATATCTCGTGATTTTTTACCATTTTTCTTAACAAAGTATGATAAATTGCTAACTAATGGTAGTGATGGGCGTCGCTGCCCGCAGTTGATAGTGATCCGCGGCCTGCCCTTTACACAGCCCCCCCCCCCCCCCCCCCCTTCCCCTTCTCCCGGCGAAAATACACCTGCTGCCGGTTTCGTATTTTGCATAAAATGGCGTGATGTTGTCCAGATATCGATCTACTCGACCAGGAATATCAGGCTAACATAATTATTATCCTACGTGTTCGAGATAAAACATTGTGATTTTGAATCCTCGGCAAAATTTTACATTCCATATATATTTATATTTAGGTAGTGTAAAATGCATACGCAATACGCATGCATGATTCTTTTCGTATTTCAGGGGTCAAATATGTCCCAGTCCAAGAGTTTATTTACCCTTAATAAACGTAGGTGTACTTGAATATGGCGAAATAAATGTTTCGTTATTATTATCAGATTTTAGTCGAGTCAAATTCGATTAATAACGAAACATTTATCATTTCGCCATATCCAAATATACCTACGTTTGTCAATAGTGAATAAACTATTTTCTCACAATCAGTGATCTACCCGGATGCCGATTTTTGCTTCGATTTGAGCGTGGCTTTAATGTTTTTACAGAATCATCGCAGCATCCTTTTCAATAACCGTTGAAAATCTCTGGTGTTAAAAACGAGAAAAAAAATTTCACCAATTGAACAAATAGGTACAATATTAGCAAGAGTTAGTTTGGAAAATTCGAACATTCCGATCGAACGCTTTCTCTCGTTACAAGATCACTCAAGATTCCGGAAAAAAATCAATTAATTTCCAAAGAGCACATAACTGATGGTTGAGTTTCTTTTTTTCAGCATAATTTACTGTCGATATTATTATCCATGGTTGAAATCGATATGGAAAAAACGATTACTGGCCAATTTCACTTGTCTAACATTTTCAACTGGTATTCGAAACCCTTAATTCACTCGTTTTGCAATGGCTTTCAAAAGTCTGATCAAAGTCTGTGCTGGACGGCTCGTTTAGAGGGGCAATTTTTAATCCGAGGTTGAATGTAATCCCGTATAGAATAAAGCGGGAAAGCTTGCGTTGTTCGTATACACATATACATTGCTGGTATATGTTTAACCCAGCGGCACATACATTAGTCGCGATTTCAATTAATAAAACCCCTTTCCGGATTCGTTCCCCCTTTCGAGTCGCACATATTCACAGAGAGAGAGAGAGAGAGAGAGAGAGAGATTGTCGCGAGGCCGGCTTTATATTATATCATAATAACAGGGGGTGGCTGGATACAAGCAAGTACATATTTGTAGGTATAATACACACGCGTACAATGTTCATCGTACATAACGGTTAGGCGAACAAAATTATACGGCTGAACGAACGTGAGGTGAATAATAATTGCGGTCGGTTAACCGATTTGCTAACCATTTTGACAAAGTGATAAACCGGCAACACTGCACGGGGTCGGTTAATCTTGATACGCGGTTATAATATGGTTAAAGATCCCGCGGCTCGGATCAGATACGTAATCGCTCTGAATCCTTCAAGAGCCGACTATTACGAGGCCCTGAATTCTCTCTCCCCGTCGCGTTCTTGCCCTTGTCGCCTTTCGCATCAAATCTAAGCCGGCATAATATATCTGAGCGACAAATTTCAGGGTCCTAGGAATGCCGGTTTCCTTATCGCGCCGCAACCGGTCATCGTACCCCATCGAAAAGCCCGCGATATAATAAACACGAGGCAAAAAAGCAGTTGACGATAAAAGTGAAAAAATATGTGCCATAATTCGTAACTACTAGACCGTTTAAAATTAGGGCGTACATTTTTCTTCTCTGGAAAAGGTCTGATAGTTTTCACAGTGTAACAAAAGTAGAAATAAAAAACAAAAAGTTCTTCAGAAAATTGGGATTCTTACATCAACGATTAAAATATACATAGTTATTCGTATTTCTACGCGGGTGTTTGAAGAATAATTGTTAAATTGAGTTTAAAACTGACCGTAGCCTTTTGACACATTCGAACAATCAGAAAATTTTTGTACCGTCGTTCGTAATGACGAATTGAAGCTGAGCTTCCGGGTTTTACTGAGGAAAAATGTGTTATTATTTATCTTAAAATGAAACCATTATCCAATTATGAATTAACACTACATCATTATTATGTTTCGTAAAAATTGCGCGGTTATAACAAGTGGAAAAAAGCCACAGAGTATGAGACACCTTTTTAACCTGAGCCTTAATTCTTGTATTCCGGAAGAATTTTTATTTCGTTAAAAACTAACCCTCGCAGTCCTTGTTCCGGAGAAAAAAAAAAAAAAAAAACTTGCTCAAATCTGAATCGTATTTCCATGCGAATCGTCATATTGACTGGAAAATACATCGAAACGGCCTGTAAATTGACGCTGTAAAACCGAGGTAAGTGACGGCAGTAAAAAATTGTTAGAAATCATGGTATTTCTACCGGGAAATTGGCTGTGGTTCTATTCGCTGCGGTCTGTATTATACACCGTGTGTAGGAACGAGAGTTAATTAGACTTGATTGCGGGTCTGTTTTGAGACACGAAGTTAGACCGCAGCTCACCAACAATAAGTCACGAAAATGCTAAGCAGCGTCTCTTCCTTTTCATGCAGACGTTCTTCCATTCATCACTGTAAGGTAAAGAAAAAAAAAGCTCGCTTCACTTGTATGCTGATATGATATAGCGCGTAACGATTTTCATCCAGTTGCGTACTTTTCTCTACCTCAGTTTTTGTCTTTCCTCGGCAAGTCCTTCCTCTAATTTCGTTTGAAATCCCGTTTTAAGAAATGGTTTTATTTACAACAACGGGGTAAAATTGTCGATGCCGTATGTCTTTTCCGTTTTCCGATATTTTCACCTACCGTATAACCGTTCTCGACGGTTTAAGAGTGTCTTTTATATATATATATATATATAGGAAACAAGACAGGGGCTAAGAATAAACGGTATTATACAGCAGATACTCGAGCAGAAAGCGACCCACTCAATTCCTTGACCTTTAACAGATGTGGAGTCAAGACTATAAGTTAATAGCCCGTTGTGTGCTTTGTACTTATAGGTATGTATATATAATACATATTACGCCCGAGTGAAGCAGCGACGGAACTCGAATCGACTGTCTTACTCATACAGTCGCTGCTACTGTACGCGTTAAATATGAAAACGAATTTACGCGTTCTTTGTAAGTTGGTAAAAAAAATCGATCCCTATTTTAGTTTTTGTTTTGTTTAGATAACCTCGAATACGCTTCAACATTTCTCCGATTCTCTACCGCGGGTCGTCAAGTTTTGTTCTCGGTAAATTTTTGCCCAACTTGAGGAAAGGCGCGCACGGAATTTGTAAAACACTTGAAGAAAGAAACAAATAAAAATATATTCCGATGATTTGACTTTAAGTCCGGGATTAGATATTCGTTTCCGACAGGTGAAATTGCAAAACTTTTACAAACCGACGGCGGGCCAACGTTCTTTCTTTTCCTTTTATACCCATCAGATATAATTTATTACCGACCGGTTTTCTAACGCTTCAATTTTTAAACATTCAATTCTTAAGTATTCAATACTGCAACAGACGAGTGTTTAATTTTTCCCTTCGATTCGGATTACGTGAACTACACAATATACATACATACATACATACATATATACATATATGTATATATATGTAACCAACGTAACACTGCAGCAGGATCGCATGAATGTCATACATTATATTATACAGGGATAAATTGGCTCATTAGGACGCGAAGTTTCTCCAGATCTCGAGCAGCGAGGGCAGGGCTGTAAACTATAACAATAATATTCCGGTAATAATTTCAGTCTCGACTAGTATTCCCTGCAGTTCGCTTCATTCAAAAAGCCCTGTACCTCTGTGGAGCAAACTTGGGCGATGTAGTTAAGCTCAAGTTATCGTCGGAAATCGAGAAAGAGATTTTCATTTAGTGCAGCTAGGAACGATGTCTGCTCCGCGGAAAGTGTCAAATAATTCGTGAGAATTTAACAACCACTACAGAATTTTGTACACACTGCTAAGCCTGCATAAAGCGACGTACAAGATTTTCACAATTTTGCTACTGTATATATCCGAAGCTCCTGAACCTTGGAAATCGCGTCGTTTCGTTCTGAAAATATTTCGTAAAATTGTGGTGAGATTTTTACACCGAAGGAATAATAATACGGTGGTGTCGAATTGCGAAATACGTTCTGAATTTTACAGTGAAGACGGAACGGCGATCGTGTTTTTAATATGTCGTCGAAACGACGACGGTCACACATGTATGCGAAAGGTATAATAAACGTTCGCGTATATGAAATTACGTTTTTTATATATTTACATACATGTATACGTATATACACGCGTGTGTAAAACTGAACGACGGATTGTCAGATATTCAATTATACGATGGTTTAATTGGATTTGACGCCTCTGTGTCTCTCAGCTCGAGGATGGATGTTTCAGCCGCTACAAATTCGCGTGGTTTGAAAGGCTACCCGACGTATTCCCCGGAGCTTCTTCCGTCCCGTTTCCACAATTATGCGAAACTAAAATCTGTCCGGCATAGTTCGTCACGCGTAAAGCCCCTCGTTCATTTTACAAACGAGCTAATTCGTCCGGGTGAACAGACTGAATTTATGCGCAAAGCCCACACGTGGGAAATTGGAATTTCAAACTTATCATACAAGACGGAGACTCTCTCCGTTCTACGTGAAAAAAATACAGATCTCGGTGAATGCCGCGACCAGATCCACGATACGTGTGAAAAATAAAGACAACGCGGCGAACACTCTCCGTAACTTTCTCCTTTGATAAGTTTCCGTCTTTTCAATTTAAGAGCCTCGCAATTGATACTTTTCACAGAATTTTGTTTCCTCAATTTTCGACAATATGTTAGATTAGGTTAGGTTTCAATAAAAAAAAAAAAAAAATACATATATATTTTATTTAATATTATTGAACTTTTGATTGAAAAATAATTACAAAATTAAATCAACGAGGTACGAAATAAAGCTACTTTTCAAAATTTTTTCCCGATTTTATCTGCACAAGGTTAACGATTGGATAATTTTTTTTTCAATTAGTGCGCAGTCGCGCTATTATATTGAAAAGCTGAGAAAATAACGCCAACCTTTTCGTTAATCAGGCAACTTAGATCTTCAATGATCTACACAATAGGGAATATCTGGACTGAGGAATGTAAAAATTGTGTAAAGAAGGATAAGAATTCGCGTTTGGAATATAAAAATGCCTCGAGCTGCGTGAGGCGAATCGTCTTTTGCCGTTTCTCAAAAGACCCTGGGTTAGGATGATAAAGGGATGAGTTAATTAATTTAGCCGATAAAAACGCAAGTGCGGGTTACGTTATTCGCATTTATATCGCATAACCCGCGTTAAAGGAGGACCGCGAGCTTTTATAACCAAAGAATGTAAATTAGCGTTTTCAAAGGTTTGTTTGGTGGTTCATTTAAGCGATCCCTAACGACGAAATCAAATTTCCCGGGCTTGGCGAGCCGGCTGATTTTACCCTTTACCCCCGAAACTGCAAGGGATGATTAACGGGGCGCAGGATACAAAGTCGAGCCGAAAGAATCTTTTCCACCGTGAAATTCGATGCTGCCGTCAGGGTTGTAAAACCGATTATTTTCGACCTGGTTAACTACCATTCTTAACCGCAAAATAATATCCCCATCATCTTTACGGCTTTGCTTCTGACAGAGAAAGCGACCCTGCAAACGATAGCCACGAAACCTTCGGCTTGCCGGGATTCGCCGAAGGGCAAAGATCGCATCTGCAGTCCTTATCTCTACGCCTCTGCGTTTTATTTCCGCCGTTTTTTAGAAAATCTCCTCATTGTCTTTGCGCCATGCGTTGGTTCTTTATATCTTGAGCTTTCAATAATCTTCTCAATATTCCAACTCTCCGCGAAAATCGCTATCAAATACAGAATCAAATCGTGGAATCGAAAGAGCCTGAATTTTGCTCTCCGTAATTATTATACAATACATCGTTCAAACGTAATTGCAATTTCGCGGATAACGATACAATTTCGCGTATCTACAACCCCCCTGAAACCTCCTCCGTATTATATTATCGTGAGGGTGTCGTTTTACACGGAAACGAGCATCGATACCGAATGACAAATTACCGGCCAGAAATCGGACGCGGGTGGTAAACCAAAGTTTGTGTGCGTTCGTGTGATTGTACGAAGCGATACTTTAATACTCGATATAAATTCAGAGTGAACAGCGCGTGAGGGTAAAAGCGACGGCGATGTAATACAAAGCTCGAATTTCAGTTGATTCCGGACTCCTGACGAAATTTACAAAGACGACACCCTCTTGATGCTTTTCTTACAAGCGCGAGTGATCCGATCATCTTACTGCGTATTTTCGTCGGTTTGATTACACGCACGGGAAAATGCAAACGACTTTATCCCCGGGTTTGCATTAAATTATCACGCTTCGAAGCTCGGGACTGCTTTTCGCCTTTCGCGTCCTCGCTAAATTTATAATTCGTTCACGTAAGAGGCCCGGAATCGAGTTAATTCCTCGTCTTAGCCGATATCTCGCGGAGTTTTCCTCTGGCGGTGTAATTCGAGAAAATATATCGCAACAGGATATTCAAGGTTTTTATTTTATTAAAGTGAGAATTGAAATTGAAAAACCCACACGGCAGTGTGTGGCGCGTATTGGGCGCTAGTAAAAATTACCCTACCCATAAAGTTAAGAAAATTATTCAGAGCCGCCGTAACTAATTTTTTATTCCCACTTAAAAAGTATTTATCGCTTGGCAAAACCCGCACGCTATTCACATACGCGGCTTGAAAATCGAAATTTCATTACAAAACGAGAATACATATTATACGGATTAACCGATCCCAGGAACGAGTGTTTCATTTATACGAACGACGTCGAAGGGTTAACCTTCATTTTTCGCATTCCATTCCCTTTGACTCATTTATTTTCATCAATGTTCAATTATATCCTCTTTGTTTCTCCCTAATCACAGCTCGATACTTTAGACTAAAAATTTCAATCCTTTTCACGTTGCATAAATAAAGCTTCGTAAACTTCACGAAATTCCGTTCATCGGTTTATCGCTAACGGCGAAAAATAAGGTTCAGCCGACACGGTCTGTGAAAAATTATTGCCAATGATGTTAATAATGACGAATCGCGGATGACCGGCGCGGGTGATTTAACTTGCTGATTTTGAAACACACGAGCTTACATACTTCACGTCTGTATATCCGCAGCGCGTAGGCGTGGATCATAATACGCTTCTGTTATCGTTCGTATCACTTATACGATTTACATAATGCATTGTTTACCATAAATCTACCGTGGCAAAGGGGCTGAGGCGGAGTGAGATTGGCAAATGGGAATGGGCAACTGCACCGCGTATGCTGCTCCAAGTTTATGGGGATATGCATCCGTGTATAACTTGCCATTCCGCGCCTCGCCTCCTGGAGTCCATAGATTTCGGTGTATTCATGGATCGGATCTAGATCACTCCGCGATCGAGCTTCTGGATATTGAGAGCGAAAATCGAACGGTGAGAAATAAGAATCAGGTGTTTTCAAATCGAAAACTCCATCCGTGAAGTCCGACGCATTTTTTTCTTATTCACATTTTTGCCACAATTCATAAATATAATTTTCTTAGATTTCCTTAGTTTTTCCGTAATCCATGATGTTAAATTTTGTAAATACGCAGGTTTTTCGGACAATCGGGCTACATGAAACCCTTTGGCTGATTAATTCGTCGTAATTATATATCGACATCATTTCACCGCTGAATAGCTGTGGCATTTTGGGGAAAAGCGAAAGGGAAAAATTCATTATAGTATTTTTATCCTCCGTTTCTCCAAGGGTTAAAATTTTCCAACCCCTTATATTCTTAGGTACGTAACAGCGTGTACTTTGGCTCGGTGATTGGCATGACTTCTTGTTATTTCATCGCGTCGTGGGCCGGTTCGGTAAATCAGCTATTTCATACGGCAAATACCTTCGTGCAGAGCGATTTTCAAGGTTTGTTATTTTCTCGGGTAGGGTAGGAGGAAAAAAATTAGGTTGTAAAGCCAGCAGCTTTTCCTATAAAAATATGTCAGAATGAAAAATAATCATTTAGAAACTGCGTGCGAGCGGTTGAATATGAGAACAGAAGGTCTAGTCAACGGTATGAGAATGCGTTTAGGTGTTTCAAAACAAAGCAGAAAGACGCAGCTTTTTTTAACCTTCAATTCACGCCAGGACGCTCAGCGTTCAACCTTTTTATTTATTAAACTACTTTTTTGGTAACAACTGCCAAGTTTTTTGGTTTCACATCGCCCCCGAAATATTCCAAGTTTAAAAAAATATAAAATTCATTTGTTTATTTATTGCAAGAATAGCACAACGTGTAAAAAAAATGGTCGAAATTCGTACTTGGCCACAGAAACAAACATTTTCTGTTAATCTGCCAAGAAGCATCGAATGCCAATTTTTACACAAACTTAATACATGCCAAAAAGGATACAGATTTTGTCAAAATTCTTCTTCTTGCTGCCTTTGTTTGTCCAACATGATAGATCCACCATTTTGAATTTAAAAATTCCAAGTTCAAATTCGTAATCAGCGACACCAAAAGCCCTTATTTGAAAAATCTCAAGTAATTCGTGTGTAAGGAAAAACGTATGCATGAAAGAGTTAAAAAGTCAGCAATGATGCAAAAATTACTCGTATAACACGAGAACCATTAGCCCCATGAACTTGAAAACATTTACTGCATTCTCTTTCGTAAAATGACCCTACAATTCGGAACAATAATTGAGTCCCAACTTACATACCTCGCCACAAAGTTTTCTACATTCGCACATAATCTCAACCGTCAATAAGATTTTATTTAATAACATTTGGACCATGAATGAACTGGATGAATATTCGTGCACGTTTGTCAAAACTGAGTATTTTATAAGTACAGTATCGCAGCCTTGGTGATAAATTTTTCAGCGTGGTAAAGTAGAGCTAAAAAGAGCGAATCGCGTCACTTATTATTACCGCGAGATTTAAGTATCAGGTCTTCTGGCTGTCCGGTTTTTTGAGTAATCAAGAAAGTTCGGGCAACACTTTGGCACTCGCGCAAGAGTTAGTTGTCTCCTTGAATTGGGGCGCTAGGTTTCTCTCCGCAGGATTTACCAGCCCGCAAACAACTCGGACAAATTGGCGGGGTTGGTAGAAAACTTGTTTCAAAACTAAAACTAAAAGTCGATCTTAACCCGACTGCAGAGGGTACTTCGTGAAGTCTGCGGTCGCGGGGTGGGAATTTTTTTCATTCTTTCTTTTCACCCTTTTTTTTCACCTTTTTATTCCTCCCTTGCCGTTTCGCCTGCTTTTTCGTGGTTCGACGTCTCGAGGCGGCGCAAAATTATTAATTTAAACATTGTTTTCAAGCGGTTCTACGCATACACACGCACATACGTATTCAAGGGAATTTCAGACTGTCTCGATCTGGCCACGACGATTTCCATTTTTCATTTTACTTTCCTCTTATTTATGGTAAGAATTTTGTGGCATTCGAAGTAACCCTGTTTCGGAAAAGATATAGATTCAACAAAGAAATCAATTTTCCAGTAATCGATCGGTTAGCAAAATCACTACTGGTCGTAATATATTTTGATGAAATTTACATCGCGAATTCTTCGTTACAAAGAGCAGGAGTACAGAGCTCAGAGCAAATGATGAGCATGCATTTAGATAGAGAGATATGTTGCGAGCAAATTGATTGAAAATAATAAATTCGAATGAAACCCAAAGGAGGAACAAAAAAAGAGACAGGAATAAATCATCTATCCGGAGTTGAATACGGACCGCGAAATTTTCCCACTGAAGATCCGTTTTCCTCTATCGACCTTTGTTTCCTTTTCAATTTTTTAAAACGATTTTGTTTCATCGTAATCGACTGATTTGCCGCATATATGTCCCAAACTAAGTGCTCATATTTGCTCTACACTCGGAGTGTTTTTTTTAATTGATTCATTCATTTTTTTTATAAAGTATTTAGCGCGTGAATTTGATAAAAATCGAGTTCGTCTGCAGAGACTTCGCCTATCGGGAAATTACTAAGAGAGTAACATTTGCATAGACAAAAGCCGAAAATGTCCTACGAACAAGAGTGGAGTTCAATAAATGGCGTTGTTAAATTTGGCAAACACCATGGACATGGTGAAAGAAAACAAGGAGTGATCGATATTGCGCGATTAATTCGGTTATATAATACACGAGTACAGCGTGATTCTCTTTACGGTTGAAAAGAAATTATTTTAACGACCCAATTATTTCATCGGTGAACGTTAAACGTCGCGAACCGGGGCAGCACTAAGGTGAGGAACGAAAACGATAAATTTATCGAATCTCGTCCCGGCGTCCAACCATCCGAGATGCATTACTCGTCGGAGGCTGCAGCAGCTCCGAGCGAATTCAGGTTCCGCAAGCTCCGAGATAAATCTGGCCGGTCAGAATTCCGGAATTCTGGAACCCCGGATTGAACGCGAGCGAACAAACAGACGCGGAAACTCGCCCTTCCAAATTTTCACCCCCCTGATATTCCGGTTATGGTCTGGAACTGCCAACGATTCGTTGCAGGCACATCCGTTTGCTAAATGATGGACCGCACTCGGAGGAAAAATTCTCGACGTAATCAAGCCACGGCCCTCTTTTCCCCCTCGTTTTGCCCCGGGACTGCTTCCAGCGAGAGAACATTAGCAAATTATTTTCGCATATAACGCGAGGGTTGTTTATTTGATGTAAACGCGCCGCGCGTGCTTTCCGAACACGAGTGTACCTAGATTTTTTCACGTTACTTTTTTATTTCAATTATAAGCACAATTTCATCATTCGGTATATCGTAAAACGTGCAGCGAGCTCTGCGGAAATCTGCAACCCTTTGAAAATGCGGTTTGAATAGTTTGCTTTATACTTTGCGCGGTTTTCCATATTCTCCTTGATCATTCGCTATTCGGTCACTATTTTCCAACGTCGCCGCGCCAGGTAAAATTTATGGAGATATTTTTCGATCCTTTTCAATTTCACATGCGAAACTGTTTTACACACGTACAAAATAACTTGGCACTGCAACAATTTATCGATCGCACGAACTTACCTGTGCGAACACTTGTCGTGTCTGAATGTTTTTTTTTTTTTTTTTAATTTATTTATTCCCCCCCTCCCTTCCCTTCCCCTTCCCCCAACCACCTGGTGAATAATGTTTGATTCGGTAGAAAAAGAAAATTAATTTATGATTACAAAGCTTTTCTCTCCGAGATTCAGTCGCCTCGGGCTTGAATCTGCGCGAAATTCTTCCGTACGTACTTACGAGTTGTAATTACAATATGTAACACGGTACAGTTTGACATTAACGTGAAATTGACGTGACAGCAGCACGCGTTGTTCGGCCCCTGGCAATACAGGCACATTGAATTAACGAAAAATGAAAGAATAAAAGAATAAAAAATGAAATGGAAATCAACCAGAGGAAATATATATCCCTCATTTGCAATCTGCGTATCCCGCTGGTAACTCGACCTCCGTGCTTAATGCGCGTATTATATGTATAATAAATATGTTCACGTGCACCTGGGATATAACGTATACAGCATGGTAGAAACAACCGTCGGTAGATCATTTTTCGAAAAAAATTAACTTAAAATTCAGATCGACGTCTGAATTAACAGGTGAAGTTTATGAGCAGCGTTGAAATTCAGATTTTCTTTCTTTATGTTTTACTATTCTTGTTTTCTTTTTCTTTTTTTTTTTTTTTTCATTCTGTGTACAAATGAAATAAGTATAAATCCAGCAATTGATATGATTTTTATGATGAAGTAAATGTACGTTCACCGTAAAGCCTTTTATGGTGACTTTGTGTCATTATATTTACGAGGCAAGTTAAGGAAAACACAAAATAAATTACTTAAAGCAGTTTACAATGAGGAAAAATTCAGCGGTGCGGTTTGTTTCGTTTTTTTTTTTTTTTTTTTTGTAGAGCGGCGCCGTAAAAATTAAACACGCACGTACGCACTTCAGACGAAACAACTATAAATCCTCTGAAGCAAATGATTCTGCCAGAACTTGAAAGTTACGACGCAATGTAATTTTCAACTTATATAATATCCTGCGCTGGTTTTAGTTCAAATTAGCTTACGCCAGTTTTTATCATTTGCCGTACGGATGGAAAACAGAACTTTTTATAACCGTTAGTAATTGTTAAACAAGACTTGATTTATCATCGAAGAATTCCGATTCCCGTTCCCTGTTCTTTTTTCTGTAAATTTTCGAATAAACGTTTTTTTTTTCTTTTTGTCCAAAAGAAAGAAGAAAATTAATCAGACATCGACGTGCGAATTTCTGCCGCTAGATTCACAACTGCAAGTTAAAATTTTTTATTCATCTGTCGACTCGCGTAGCAACGGAATGAGAAATTGCATAAATATTCTTCCAAATCGCGTGGGTAGAAATTATAATCGCATCGCCGCAGAGAAAATCCCCTTCCATATCAATCGAGCGACATGCACTACGTGTTTTTTAGTTAAACAGAACGCGGGATCCGCGCCTTGCATGCATTATGGAAATGTAAAAATGATCAATTCGTATTGGGAAGCGTGCCGGAAGAAAAATTGCATATCCGGGACTGGCATATTGTTCGATAAAATTCATATTTCATCCTCATGAACAACACGGGGGAATGAGTAAAAACAGATGAAGTATAAATCAAACGAAATGGGAACGGAAATAAAAATAAAAAGGAAAAAAAATAAATAAATAAATAAATAAAACAAAAATCGGAGGCTTGCGCCAACCGCTCCACAACTGCATCGCAGGGTGCGTGTTTCACATACTTGTAATGCATGTGTAACAGCCTATGTGCGCAATGTATTATACATATTCGGTAGATTTTTGATATCGCTGCAGGTTGCATGAAGTGCAGGTTCGATATATAACGTTTTTAATTCAATGCAAAATGCATAACCAATATACTTCGTACATTCGTGTCCGCGCCGTTATAACCCCGTACTGCATGTCACTAAACGTCACATGTAAAGTGCATTAGGGAAATTAGGAACGCTTCGGGCATGCTGCAGGCTAGAGCGCTGTTCTATTTACATATATGTCAAGGAATATATTGAGCCGTTCTGTTTTCTCCTCCCTATTTTTCAACCCCCGTTTTATGCGACGTATACATACTATACAGGCATGAAATAAAATGTCGACGAAACGGACAAACATTTTTTAGGCGAATTAGGCTTTTGTAAAGGCTAATGGATTTGCGTTTCGTTTTCAAACTTGTCATCTTATTTCCCATCAATTTACGAAGTCCCGATGTGTGATTCAAAATTACTCAAACTTGCGGTTGTCATTTTTCAAAAAGCAAAACAGAAAAGGAAACAAAAATTGATGTCAAATCGATGACAAATAGATTTCAGTATCGGATGAAATTTTATTTAAAGAATCGTATATTGCACGAATAAAATTTGGAAACATGGGTAAAATGTTGTGAGATAAAAGAAGAAAAAAAAATTGTCCAAGTTTTTCGATGAGCTTTATTCTCGCATAATTGGAAAAGTATACGGTATATACACTTGAAGCGGCGGCGTGGGATAAAATGTATAAATATACCGGGATATCCGTGAGTTTTGCGAAATCCATCCCCTAAGCCTTTTTACGATCATGCAACGTAGAAGCCGCGGGGATCTAAGCTGTACGGCTGATTAAAGTCTCACGTATTTATACGAGCGGCGTGTTATTTGCGATAAAACACTTGTTGTACAAAAGTACATCAGGTTATACAGAAAATGTAAATTTCCGCAATCGAGAGCTTTGTATAACATCGGTCGTAATTCGTTGCGCCGTTTTTCGTGATAGAAGTGGTAAAAAAAGGATGGGGTTATTTTATTCCAACTTCCGGTTCCGTTTTCATTCTACCCCTATTTTTTCCAACTTTCATCCTGCTCTTTTTTTTGTTCGCGTGTGAAATATAAAAATTTTTCAACCTCGGTTACGAAATCCTGCCGCAGGTGGGTATAATAAATTTTTCCAAATGGCAAATTGATTGTGTCAGAATTTGCGGCAGGAGCCCCAAAGGTGTATAATGTTTCAACAATTACTGATAAAATATTCATCGATCTGGCGAAGAGGGAATAGCCGTTAGCGTACGTGGCGAACCGATATTAGGATGGAATACACCCCCATGAAATATTAATAGGCAATGAGTATGTACATATAGGCTGCATAATAGACGGTTTAATCACGTATAACGTTCGGAGAATACAGATCCACATTCTTTCCCCCTGTAACGAATTAATAAATAATCCCTTCGCCCGTAAACAGATACTCGATAAAAGTTCGGTTCAATATTTTACGTTCAAACGGATTCGTGTCTTCATTAATCGTTAGCCAGAGTTCAGGTGAATTCACGGACAAAGATTTCAAGAAGGGAAAAATGCTATTTAGCTTGCGTTTTCCCTCGCATTTTCATCACGTAACATTTGCATACGCATTGCACCGGAGCTTCATCTTGATTACAAGAATTAATGAGGAGAACTGCTGCACGTGTAATTTTATATGATAAAATAACTCAAGTTGGGGTTTGAAAAATCTGTTACGTTCATATTTTTAAAATAAAAAATTACCGGACTTGTCGTTCCGACCCGATAATTAATGCACCAGCACCTGTGAGAACTGTGCTTGCTCAGCATTGCGTTAATAATTATTCCGAGTAAGAAATAATTGAAGTAGCTGGTTGAATATACATACTGCATTTTAATTAAGTGCACTTTGGCACCGGGAATTACTATCGACATACAAGGTCAACTGGAATTGTTACGAGCTACTGTAGTTAAGATTTCTCACATGATTAATAATACATGCGGTTGAAAATATTGAAACGTCAAATTCACGCTGAATTGAATTTTCCAATTTTTGCGTTAACCTAATTCTTGGAATTCTCTTTTTTATTCTTGTACTCCGTTTCGAAATTAGTAACTTTGACATTTCGTTACCCCTCGCAGATTTACGATTAAAAATCTTTCTTCGAACGTATATTTTTCGCAGAAAATTCGTGCATCCAGAAACGAGGCGAAAGAGGCGCAAAACATTCCCTGTAATATACGTGCCAGCGAGATACGCATCTGTTATTAGACTTTTTAACGGGAGGCAGAGCGCACTTATATCTGTTACGTACGAAGTAGCAGAAATTAATCGTCCCGATGCACGCGAGGCCGTGAATCAAAGGGCAAAGAGCCAGTTGTCAAAATTCCGAGCTGTGAATTAACCGCAGCTCCAGGGGTTCAACAAATCGTTCTTTTATTTATAGGTGTGGGTGTATATCGGGTGAAAATTTTACTCCTTCGGAGAGAGAATTCCCCCCCCCCCCCCGACATGCACGAGGAGAATCTCGTATCTCGTTAACTTTTATTTTAATTAATTAGAATGGATAATGAGAGTGAAAAATGGATCGCTGTGGGACGTAAAAATACCTGCTCGATTTAATATTCAAGAGACCAGGGCTTCTTGTGTTACAGGTTATGCTCAAAAATGCTCAACGACACGAAGGCACGTGACCATTATGTATGCAAATTCCCCATCCTTGCGGAAATAGAACCTTAGGCTGAAACGTGTTTGTAACGGCAACGAAGAATCGAGAATATTATACATTTTGTGACAGCGAAAAAACCGATTATCAGCTCGTTTCCGACGCTAAGAAATAGCCAAAAGTATTTATCAACCTTGACCAGTTCAACGTGGAATTCTGAAATGCGTTCAATTTGCGCAATAAAAAAAATTCCAAGCTTCTGTAAACGTTGCGTAGAATTTTGTACATTTACACGGAAACGGCAGCAGTACAGAAAATTCAGACGAGATGAAGAGTTGCGAAAAAAAAATTGACTACAGTCTGCACAAAGTTTTGACAAGTTTTACACCCTCCCAAAGTCGTTTGCGCCCAATCATCGCGGGGTTCATCGTCACAAGTTAAAGCAACACTACAAGTTTTGAAAGTATATTTCTACGGTGAGGTAAAAAAGATGTCAGGACAGTTTTAAATGTTTTTTTTCATTTTTTTTTTTTTTTTTTCAACGGTCTCGTTGGGCACTCAGCCGCAACTCTTATAGGAAGGTAAAAGGAGTCCTCAAACGAGTTGACGCTGAAATAAAAGAAGCACTCAACGTTCGAAAAACCTGGCAAACACACCGAGCGGCTCTCTCGGCGTGTCTATTTAACCCCTGCGTCGTCAGAGGTAGAAAGGAAGGGGAGGAAAGAGAAAAAAAAAACAAATAAATAATAAAAATAGAATTAAAAGTATTCCAACGGCAAAAAAAGGTATACGAAAATATTTTGTCGCATTCACAAGGCTCTTTCAGTATCGAGTATAACAACATACTTTCAACGTTTAAAATTACGGTATGAAACTGATAATATATACATTGAAATTTGTAAAAATATCTAAAATCAGAAATAAAATTTTTTGCCCTGTATGGAAGTTTCTTTTCTGTATTTAGTTAAAAGGTAAAGTCATTGTAATCACCCGAAATATGAAAAATTAAGATTTCACTTCGGTCATTTTCAGATCTAGATGCCCGGTCAAACGTTCCCCCGATAATATCTCGAGAACGAATCAAACGATTCTATTCTCAGTTCAGAACTGATTAGATTTTTAGCGGAATCGGCTGCGCTGTTTCTGAATCACCTAAAAAGAATTCATAATTTTTTTCTTTTTTCTTCTTCTTTTTTATTTTTCCGAAAGTACTTTGAAACGAATAAACCGATTTGCAATGAAATTGAATCCACTACCTTAGTTTCATTGCTCCTCAAACTAATCAGATTTTGATATAAGCGCGTTGATCACTTTTTACGTTTTTACAAAATTAAAAATCTTATTTTAAAAGATTCTCGCTGCTTACCCGATATTAACAGGAATATCGATAAATTCTAAGAACTTACCGTTGCTTTCAGGTTGCGGTCGATTTTTCTTGCCCGTTATCGTAGAAATCGAATCGTCTTTTTTCTCCAGACCCGCCACGCGTCAACAGGCCAGATTCTAATCACATTCGCGGAGCTCAGAGGTTGTCAGAGCGAATACGAAAAGTACATAAAGCCGTCATCGTCTACTGATAGAAACTCGCCGAGGCTTTTATACCGAAGGCAACGAACCTAGACGATTGACATTCAATAAAGGCGACATTGGTAATGCACGACGGTGGCGCTCCAACTCAGCGAAAAAACGAAGCAACCGTCAGATTTTGCTGTTTGGCTCTTAAAGTTTCTAATTTTTTTTTTTTTCCTTCGGTACGTTGAATGATTTTTCATTTCAAAACCAAGTTTGAATGCTAATTATACATTTCTTCGTGTAACGGAATGTATTTTTTTGCTGTCTGCGTTGAGTCAAAACTGTCAAACTATTTGATAAATTGTAAATTTTTATTCCATTTCCTTCATAATTCACGCAATAAGGGGTTAAGCATTCCTGGGATTTCGAAAATTCACTTCACAGTTGGGCGAACTTCTTCTCGACAGGCCGAAGTGTGCCTGCTTCGGATAACCAGAACCAGAATTCTCCCAAGTCGGTTGAGGAGGGTTCGATTTACCATCTCGATGTCAGACACAGCGATCCCAAAATGCGAAGTACGAATTTGATTAGGTTAACAACTTACCAGACGAATTTTATAAATGTAGTTAAACTCTTTTGCGAATCCATCGAATTCTTCCGTGAAAAATGTGTAATCAAGGTACAGACGTATGTGGATACTGGTTTCGATCGTTTGACCTTAAAAATTAGTACCAGCTTTAATCGTGTCGTCAATTACGCGTGATCGGAGATTATTTATGGACGCTATTGGTACAGAAGTACTTCGAGCTACGTAAAGAAGAATTTTTAAACAACGAAGTGTGTATAATTGAAAATTTCTGTACAAAACTTGCTCAAAGTCGAAGTTTAGTCACGAATCGAGTAATTGAAGAGGCGAATAAGAATAAGAAGGTGAATTATGAAGTACGAAATTTCCTGAAGTAGGAAATCCTATATCAATCTCGTCTATCTTGGATTTGGAATTTTCATTCCAAACATTTACACTGATCCTTCTACGATTGTTGAATTCTGTGGAGAATAATTATTCCCCGCTAACCAATTAATTTTGTTGATTAAAAAAATTCCACTGCACAACTCTCTGACTGGGGAAATTTTCAAGTATAATCAGATTAATGTGCTCTCTGAAACTGGTTAAATTACAAGACCAATTAGCGTATTTCACGAGGACTAAAAAGCCTGGAACGAAAACGCGGTGTAATCTTTGTATATCTATGTAGCCCCGACATCAAGTATAATCATTACGTGTCGCGAAAATCGCTTGAATTTTCTTCAATTCCCAAGATTCCTGTGCCTTTTGAGACCTCGCGTTTCTTCTTGGGTTTCCCTCGGGGTCCGCGGAGTGCGTTTCGACTGATCCTGTTCAAGAGAAGGCGACGCTCACGGCTGCTTGAGAAGGCAAACACGTTCAAAGTCACAAATTTCGAAGGGGGCAGGCAGACAACTACGCCGCGATACCCCAAAATCGTTGGAATAATTTTTTCAGTCCTGGGTTGTTGGATTACGAACCGAATACCGAATCCACCGAACTCTGTTTGACTAGGTGTAATACGTACCGAACAGACCAGAGAACGAAAGAGAGAGAGACGTGATTTCGGATTTTTCCAGTCAAAAATTTCACCTCTAGACGCGCGAAAATGTTCGTTGAGGAAAATTTGATTTATCGCAGTTACCAGAGGATTCTATTGAAATGGTTGTATAACATTCGATTTGATCATAGTTTTCAATTTGTTTAGTTTACAACATTTCTTAAGTGATTCGCTTTGTTATTGACTGTGTGAAAATTGTTTTCAGCACAATATGGTGTACCTGCATAGACAGACGCTTAACCAAATCGCGCGTACCAATGGATTGATGGTTTATTCCATTCCGCCTTCACCTTCGCATTCCACGTTCTACGTGACAGCGATCCTGGACCAATTACAAATCTCTGAGGTAACCGAAGGGAAGAAGGTGTGTGAAAGTGAACTGTGACAGTTACGTACTTTCGAAAAGAATCGCCTACGATAATTCGTCGGTATTTCGTAAGTTTCTTTTCAGAGTGACAAGGCTTGTGAGTTGTTTCTTTTAAGCAGGCATCTGGAAGAAGCCGTAGAAAAGGGTGAATCGATAGGAGTCAAAACTATCCTTTCTCCTGGCACTTTGCATACGTAAGCCATTTGTTTAAAAAAATCTTAAATCACTTGGAACCAAACTAGAATCAGGTCAACACCGATTATCCGCAGCAATTCCATTGAATTTCCTTTTTCAAAAATAGATTTGAAAGAAAATATGTATGCAAATTTCGTCCCGACTGAACGTGATAAATTCCACTTCACGACAAATTAATTTTTCACCAGATTCGTAAACCGATAAAAGTCTATATTTTATTCTCATAACTGAAACATAACTCGTTGAGCTAAATCGTACGCATCAGCTCTAACAAATGAAGATAATGAATCAACGTCCTCACGTTTTTACTATTTCTAAAAGAATCAATTTTTTCAATATTCATAACGAAATAAATGAAGTGAAAACTCGAAGCGCGTGTGAAAAAAAAAATAAATAAATAAATGAATCAAAAAAAAACGAATAAAAAGACAATGAAAAATGATTCGATCTACGACAACCGCGAACAATCTTTGACGAAAGAAAAGCAAATAAAGAAAACTATCGTACTATACAGATTTCCTAAAACTGCGATACCACGTAGAAACCAAAAAGGTAATTACGCTAATCAGTAATGTAGCAAACACGTGAGATTCCCAACTTCATTAAAGTGAATTGCCCAATTAGGGAGAGACGTTATCAAGAATTCGGAGTAAACTGTACGCTCCTAATGTGTACATACAACGTATTATACGTACGAGTATACATATATAGATTCTATTCAGAATTAGTTTCGTCCTCTAATGGTGAAGTTGCGCTGTGGTTAAAAGGTACACGGGGATAATAAGAGCCATGAGACGAGCCCAGCATTCACCTTGACACGTGTGTAACTCGCACAGAAACTCGAATCGAGGTTCAACCATCATCGTCCCAGCGATGAATATTATGAAGAAACTTTATTCACGGGTAAAAAGCTACCCACAACCATAATGGAATTCATCATTAATTTATGATCTGAAATCTTCTCCGTCTCCTCCGCGGCACCGAGATTCGACGATCGAATTATCCATTGTCTTCGTTTTTCACCTCGCATTGTATCCATCGTTTGCGATTTATTTCTTTTACTCATTTTTTCGTTTTCTTTTTTCACGAAAAATTGCGCGATCTCAGCAAAACGGGAAACAAGGAGTCGCGACGAAGAAAATAGAAGAAATTCGAAGCTTAACGAGCCACCCTGCATTTCATTATTATTATTATTGATATTATTACTACTGTTGTATATATATATGTGTGTGTATAACGCAAACCGCGGCAAAAAATGTCCCGCAAGACGAGGCCAAGAAAGAGTAAAACTTATTTCTACACTCCTCGGGCCAATTTTCTTCCCGTGTGCCGCAGGCCGGCGTTCCCGCGGGTAAAAAGGGGGAAGCATTTGTTTGTTCGCAAAATTACAAACGAGCCAATTGGCCCGGTCGATTGTTCAATGCACTGCGGAACGATCGCTTGCCAACTCAGTTATAGAATATTCCGAACCTCCCTGCAGCCGAGTGCCCGGATAATAATAATTTCCGATAAGCACGCCGTCGAGGAACGCTGCACCGCGATGCAAAGGCGGAATGTTAAAAATCGGTTGCGAATTTGTTGAGTGCCGGTCAAAGCGCTTTTGGGACGCCGCCTCCCGCAGAATTATTCGCATAATTTTGGACATTCCGTGCGAAGTGGGTCTCAAACCTTCGGGACCTCGATACTTTCGATTTAATTGTTTCCCTTGCGAAGTTTTCTTACACCATTTCAGAGTGTTTACCTCGATTTGTTCCCAAATTTTTAGAAAAATTCGGTGACTTACTGGATACAAAAATATTTTATGCAATCGGGGTGTCGAATCAACAAAAAGACAATTGTCAGTGGATTTCTCTTAAATCCAACATTTTGGAAGAAAAATATTTTTAAGATTCGTAAAAACATTTTTCGTTGACAGAAATTAAATTGAAGGAGAGAAATCGGACACTTTCATTATTTCTGCCAGTTTTTCGAAACCTCGCAATTTTCTCATTCGGATTCTATAACACAGTTTTTAACAAGCAACGACGTTTTCTTCCGGATGGAAAAATTCCATTCCTGGGGGGGGGGGCTGATACAAATTATTTTATTCCCAAGATTCTCAAAACCTTTTGTTTTGTTGATTTTACACATTTTTCAACTCTTAAAAACGTCTTCCTCCAGATAGAGAAATTCAATTTCCACTCACCGTGAGAAAACGAAGAGAAATTTATTAATTATTCCGTGGTAAATGGAAATCGAGTTCTTCTATCTGGTGAAAGACACATTGTTGAGTGTTAAAAGATGCGTAGAGTCTGGAAAAATAAAATTCCAAGTGTCAGAAAATAACGTGAATGACAATATTCTGATTTTTCTTCTTGGAATTAAATTTCAGCAATTCAAACGTTTTCACCTAATTTCGAAATTTTTTTCATTGGAAAATTTGATCTCAAGACGAATTCATTGACTCTTCTATTCGTTGATTACACGTTATTCCAATTCCTAGATAACGCATCGAAAAAGAATTCCTGAACCTAGTAAATCTGCAAATTTCAACTCTTCTATAACCCCAAAACGGAATCTCAAGAAATTTGGAAATAAATCAGGGAAAATATTCTCACACGTGGCAAGAAAACCCTAAAAGTGATACAAAATCGAAGGTGTCGAGGTCCGGAGGTGGCCCACTTCGCGTGGAAAACTTCATTCGCGGAATTATCGCGGTTGTACGGCTACGCAGCGAGCGCCCAAAAGCTTCGGACATTAGGCAAGGGAGAAGGGTGGTGAAAGGGTGTTTCAGTCCCGCGGTTTTGCGGCGGCAGGGTCCCGAATCGAAATAGTTTGTTCTTTGGCGAGGACGTGAGGCAAAATAGTTGCGCGGTTGTATAAACGGTTAAAATACCGCCGCCCTCGGGATCTTGACCGATATTACAAACGGCGAGATTAGCCGGATATCCGCCCCAAACATGCACGTGCTACCCTCGAGTTCGCCGGATACGCGGTTGAAACCCGGGCAATCGTTTTTGTCCGGTTATTTGCAAACCGTCCGAACATTCGTTCGCCTGCCGATGACAACCCGCGGCTCTGTTTTACTCGGGTGGGATTTATTCCCCTAAAATTAGCCCCCAAAAATAATCTGCTGCCTGAGGGATCGCCTCAATTATAATCGCATACGGCGCTTGCCTCAGACTCTATAATCCATACACACTTTTTTATCAGCCAGTTCTCGCTCTTTTTTTTTTCAAACTGTATTTAATGTTCGAGGTATGGAAACTCCTCCGGCGCTTTCGACGTCCGATGGGTTTAATACATTCGCGAAATCGTCGGGGATAACCGTGCTGTTTATAATTTATAATTTATACCAGAGATCTCGAGTGGAACTGACACTTTACGTGATAACATCATTGCCGGAGGATCGTTTTGATCGCGGAAGAAAAGTTTCGAATATTTCGCTCCGACGAAGCGAATTTTCGAGATAAAATCGGTGGTGAGTAAGCTCCTATCTCTTAAATTATTTTAGAGTAGTATTGAAAAGTTTAAATTTTAACTGACTATTCTCCGGTATAAAATGAATTTGATCGATCGGGATCTAATATCGTGATTCAAAATTTTCTCGGGGTTTTCGGCACGTTGTCGATACAAGTGTACAAACAAAGTTAAGTACTTAATATTTTGTAGAACAGAGATTGATTTTAAAGTAAGAAGATCAACCATAAGACGTAATAATAAAATATAAGCCTTCGTTCCAGTTCATTTTCAGCAACGCTTCGACGTTTTGAGAGTAAAAACTTTTTCTCCGCATGACGGGACCGCATTTGTCGAACATTTTCCTTTTCCTCTGGTGAAATCGGTTTTCCTTGAATCTTGACGTCGAAGGCATTTCGCACCTTTAAATCCGATTGCTTTCTGGCAATACGGTAGTTTGCGAAAGCAGCATCCACAGTTCGTAAGTTGTTGCCTTCGCAATTGAGGGGCGACTCGAAGACTCGTAAAAAATGAAAAATCAAAAGGAGTATTCGTAGAGGTACACTTGCAATAGGTGCAATAATTTAGCGCATGTCAGAGAAAATGGAAACGTTTCGATTTTCGAATCCTCGACGATGATTCATAATTAGCGAAAATATCGCATCGTCGATTTTACGATCAATCCAAAACGCAGCTTCGCAATTTCCCTGTATCTGCCCGTGTAGAGTGGCTATTTTCACGGGAAATTTCCGGTACGAATAAAAGTGTAGATAAAATAGAAGAGAGTAAAGATCCGAGGGGGAAAACATGACCGCAATATAGGTATCATGTATCATACCTACAAAGTTACCCAACCTACAAGTTCTTTCGCAATTATATATGCCTCGGCAGTACGCGATGCGATTATGAAGATTAAAAAGATGGATGACGGGGTTACGTGGGCAGGCGAAGCGAGGTCCACGTGCTCGCTATTAAAGGGTCGGTCGATTGCGTGGGACTGGGTTGAAAATGAAGGTAAAACCTTACCGAGACTCCAAGGCCCGCGAAATATAACCAGATCCTGAAAAAATGTTACTCGGCCACCGTTAAATCGATCTGACAACGCACTCGTGGGAAACTTGTTGCTTTTTTTTTTTTTTTAATCAATTTGCAGCTATTTTCCATTCGGTGGATACAAATTAATCAAATTCTTCACTCCGTCAAATAATATGTTAGGTACATCGTAAATCTACAAAAAATATTTTGTTGGAGTGGCAAAATACTCTCTGTGACAAGTCAAAGAACCTTTCTCGCAAGAGAAGTAAAATGAGCAGTTATAAGTAAGGGCTCCAGGCATTTGTGTGGTATAATCAGAAGAGCTCGATCATTTCTGGTCCGATACCATTTAATCAGCCTGTCAATTCGCAACGGCGTATTTCTCGATCATTGTTTGACGTGACTCTTAAATTCATGTAGCTCGAATTTCGAGCAGAGGATAATTTTTTCACATGCAACAATTAAACAATAATTTTCCAATCATTACTAAATGGTTTCACACGTGCAGATCTGATTTCGGAATCGCAAAAGAATCTATGGAATTTTGTTGCCAAATCTTTTCTCAGACGTTACCGAAACATTTTGTTTTCTGTGCAGTGTGAAATCAAGCAAACTTTTTGCTGTGAAAATATTGTTGGATGGGATGTAACCATGGAATTTCGTTGCCGGGATCGAATTTTTGTCATTAAGACAGAATTTTTTTCCGAGTGCATGTTAAAGCACGAATTCGCCATGAAATAACTGCACGTGGTAGCTTCTCAAAATCAGAGAACTCGGACGGTGTGCACCATGCCTGTATTCGTAGGTACAAGAAGCCCTGGAAAGTCGGGTTTACACGTCAGTTGGCGAGCCTAATTCCACTTATAGAACGCAGTCCTAACTCAATGCCCGGAACACAGCTCGACCCGAGTGGGAAGTTACGGAAAATTTTTTGGAACGCCCACAGTCAACACGTCATTGTACTCACAGGCATTGTTCAACTCGTTCCCATATCACGCGCCGTGGTTAATGTCGACCTTTTTTTACCTTCCCAACGTTATCTTAATACTCGGACAGGATCTTTGTTCTATACGTTTTCAAAGAAAGGATAACCGCGGATGATGAATTACGAATTTCTAAATAATTATAAAAATTAAATTTCGTACGTTACAAGCATTGTACGTATAGTATAATTTATGAAAATTAGCGTGCAACATTTTTTCCTCAGCGATATTGCACGCCGTATTTTACTTTGCAAGCTGCAGCTTGATCCCGTGCACTTTGTAATCGGTATATTTTAAATCGTAAAAAATCGATTCTCAGCTGATCTATCAGCCAAATTCTTTGATCTTTCATTTCAATCACACACGTGATTTTAACGAAGTGTTTACAATTGGATCTACGCGGGGGGCTCGAACCTTTTTTAGCAAAATTATTCAGGCGTGCAGCTTCCGCTGTTTCACCGAGCGTTTTAATCAATGTAAAATGGGGTTATCACCGCTCTCCGCGTTCGTTGTTATCCTCGAATCAATTAATTATCGGGTTTCATCAGCGTCGAAATCACGCTGTAGTCAGCAGCCGCTGCACTAACTCGCGTGAGTAACCGGTGAGTACATGATAGGCATTACTGCTGCGAATATAAGAATACACAAAGAGAAACGCGCATGAGAGATGTGTTTAAAACGCGAATTTAGCGGGAAGATTCTTGCTAATATTTCCCGTCTTTGCGTGAAACGGCAAGAGTTAAAAAAACAGAAAAAAAACATTGTGCCTGCATTGGAATATTTAAATCGCGTCGGTGTTTAACGAACTGACAAACTTTTTCTGCATTTTATTTTCTACGACGCTATCTCGTTTCGTTTTCAATCACTGATTGGAAAACTTTCAAGTTTAATAAGCGGGCGCGCAGTTAACGGAGCGGAATATTATTCGTAAAAAAAAACATGTAAATACCACAGGTTGAAAGACAGACGACAAACGCAGGTGTGGAATTTATATTTCAACCTAAGTACAGTTGTTTGCAAAGACCGAACGAAGTTTCGGTTTCGGTTACGGTTTCAGCCGAAACTAGAAGAGCAGCCGGATATTCGGTTACGGTTTCGGTTTCAGCTGAAAATCGTGTTTCGGTCGGGCACTAGTTATACGCACCGAGAAAATCGCCAAACGCGGAAAAATCTCGAATGTGAAATCAAATATCGATATCCTCGATCGCGAATATCAGTGAAAAAAGTATATTTCAAACATCGCAGATAAACCTGCTCCATTATGAATAAAAACTTGCTTGTCATTCTCTGAGCTTCTGGCAGAAAAAGAAATAAAAATACATCGTCATTATATATATACAGATCGCTGCGAAAAATTAAAAGCGATAAAGTCAGTGTCCAGTTATTGATACGTTTGGACCCTTTTATTTTCCAAGATGATGTAAATTCCCGGCATAAATTGTAAATTTCTCGACGATTAAAACCAATTGCTGGACGGTTGGACAGTACAAATTTATTTTTTGATTATCTTAGAACTAAAGATCAAACAAATACAACCAAAAAAGTTCCAATAATTGGGACAGGGTCAATAATTGGTACAATTAACTCACACGTTGTTTCGGTTAAAGCCGCCCTTTCAGGGCGAAAAGTGACGTGAAATAGTGAGAAAGGGACGGACAAGTAGAAAGAGAGGGAGGGAGAAAACGGATGAGCTTGATAGTTGCGTCACGTGACCGGCGTTGGCATGGCACTTAACGCAATTGACGCGTAATGGTTATCTAGCATGCAGATGGATATGCATATGTATGTGTTTTTCCGCTCCTCGTGCAACGAGCCATCATTAACGTTGCGAGCACCATAGAGTTGGCTAAATATTTAATAGAGAGAGAGACGGTTTTCAACCGTCAATTAGAAACTCGCAGGTTTTTAACTTCATCCTTTTTCCTTGTAAACTCTTTTCCTTGTACACGAACATACGCGTGTAATCCCGACTCATCGTAATTACGTACTTGGGATTTTTATTTTTTTTTTTTTTTTTGAAACGTTGTAACGACTCGAAAGAAAATGCTTTAATCACCAGCTGTGTACTCACTCGAAACTAGTTGGTTAGATGGAAAAAGTGTTGCTTGATATTTTCTTACATGCATCGGACGCTTGAACCACTACGACGTACACTTTTATAGGTCAAGAGTCAGCTGCTTTGTTTTTCACATGGAAGGTAATAACCGTTTCCAATTCCACTGGCTAGACCTGAGAAACTTTTTCAAACGCAGTGTAAAGTAGGTTGTTCGGTTTTTCTAATTACATTTTGAATTCATGGTTGCGTGTATATACATATATTCTTGACGATTTTCGGTTTCCATTTTGTTGGTGAGAAGATATTCGAGACATCCTGGAATCGGAAATGAGACAAAGATACGAGGGTTTTTGATAACTTTCTTGGAGAAAGTCACCGCGAAACGCCAGACGTCGGGAACGCAGGGAGGAATTTTTTTCCTCCCAAGGACGCAGAGTACATGAGATATCAGGATATTGAATGCAGGGCGAAATAAGAACGTCAAGCGTTGTAAGATAAGTTTTTTTTGCGACATTTTTTCCCCCGTCTTTGATATCAATTTTTTTTTTTTTTTTTTTTTCCCAAACGATATCTCAACCTCTATCGAACCCACATTTGTTCAGAGGATACTTTATGTTCATAATTTTTGAAAAATCGAAACGTTTCGCACAGGGAATAGAAACTCTTAATGGGATAAAATTTTTACGAAATTGACTTGAATAAGTTCTTGAAAATTCAACTAGACTTATACTTTTCAAAAAACAAATCAAACTTAATTACGATCCGAAATATTATCGGGTATTGGAATCTGAAATGTTGGGAAAAAATCTTTTGACCGTTCTTCAAATGCTAACGGCTAGTACATTGATAGGGACTCGAGAAAATTATAAACTAACGAAATGTAAGATCCATATTGGAGTGATTAAAAAGCTGTTCAAAAAATTATCGGAGATACGGACAGAGCAAAGTACTCGTCGACCGGGAGTGATAATTACTGCATAATTATACAATCCTCGACTAGAAAAAGCTGTTCAATTCGACGCTGAATTCCGGCAGAGAGTGGAAAATCAGAAGCGAAAATCAAAGAGTGATTCAAAATTAGTTGAAATTATGAATATCCGTGTAGCGATTAAATTCCGGGAAAGTCTGATTTTACAGTTAATTATGTATTATGAATTTCGTCAATTTGCGAAATCTTCGGATCTCGATAAAGCGCTTACAATTGCAATATCGTTGTACATAAAAGCAAAATAACCAAATATCCACAGATTTGAATAATTCCGAGAAATATTATCGCATCGGAAATTAACATCCCCAATCCGGCAACGAGCTTTTGAGCTTATTTTCTCGACAACGCGCGTCTGTTAAGCGGCTTTTGTTTCGGGCGTGGCTATTACACCGGTAATTCACTCTCCGCTCTGATTGCAAGTAACTCTCTTCCTAATTAATTGGTTCTTCTGGAGCTCGCGGATCATTCGCCGGTGTTTGAAGCAGCGCCCAAAGCTCATTCACCGCGGGATCGAGGCTTTCATATCCAGACATTTTCATAAATGCCATTTTGAATTTAACAGTTTCATTCAAGAAACTGATCAAACGGAACCGCTAATATATCACAAGCAATCATTTTCCTCGAACTGAAACACAGAGAGTAATTTCTATTTACCGTTACCACACATTTCTCGACTATTTTCATTTTTTACCAGAACCGGAGAATATTATAGTTCTAAGTAGGAAATAAAAACGAGTTTCGTATCTGATAATCAAAAAATCCAGTAAGTCTAATTACTGTTCCTTTTGATTGTCGTTACTATATTTTATAATTCAAACTTTCGTGACAATTTGATATTGTTACAGCAGTGAATTGATGTTAAGACTGTATTTGATTGAAAAAAACATGTCAAACTAAACAACCAGATTTAATGTTGCAATAACCAGAGTACGTATATTACTAACAATACTCTCATTACCCTCATATATTATCATATTTTCTTATAATTCCAACAATATTTAAGCTGTCGTAGTAGTAACGATACTCTAATAATAACCGTAAAGGTTGAAATTTCTCTCAGCGCAAAGAAATCACTTTCAAAAAATCATCAATCCGTACGAAGCTTCTTCCCTCGGTGAACTGCATTCGAGCTTTCCTCCAGCAAAGTATAACAAGGTTTGGTTGGGAGCGATTTTAGCGCGCCGTGGCAACCATCCGATGAAAAATAGAGCCTCGTGGACGCTTTGGCGAAAAGTATAATGCATTATACATATATATATAGGTACGTATGTATACACGTATCACCAGGCAGCGTAAACTACTCGGTCGTTCCAATTCAATTTATAGTGCTAAAAGCTTCTGTCGGGCAAAGGCGCGAGTTTTAGGTGCACCCCAGCTACAACTTTCTGGTCTACGCAGGCAGCTCGTCATACACACCCTGAAAATTGTTGGCTACATTCCGCAGAAGCCCGGACTCTGTAGTAAAACGCATCCCCCAGTCATCACGAAAGTGTTGTATACCCCGACACGTCGACGTGCGCCGCTAATGGACAACCAAGTAAGTTCCAGTGCATCGGCGTCGCGACGCCCGATATTTCGTATAACTTGAAGTTTCTTCATCGGCCGAAGAGACTGCCAGATATGTGTGGGATAATTTTGACCACCGAGAGAAAGAGAGAGAGAGAGAGAGAAACTTGCCGTAAGTATTATACAGATGCAGTGAGAATTTTACGGTGGTAATGCCAAAAGGGCGTAAAAATTTTTGTTTTTTCCATTGCGAATCGTTTTGTCGACTCATTTTCAAGCTAATTATTGAAAAAAAAAAGATGCACGCTCTTTCGGCTTTGTAATTTTTTTACCCAATAATGAGCTTGAATATAAGTTTACGGAACCATTGGCAATGAAATGAAAAAACAAAAAAAATTATACGCCCATCGCGATTTATACCGGTGTTTTAGAAACTTGGTTATATACGAGTACATGTGAAGGTCTGCTTGTCGAACGCGTTTGAAAGCAATTAGGAAAGTTTGAAGGTCAAATAGGGAGGATCAGTTTGCTCGTTATAATGCTCCTGTACTTTTGGTATAATGGTAACTATCGATTATTATTAGCGTGCAGGGTCTTCCTAATGAGCGGGTATAAATATACATACACTGATTGTGAGAAAAATTTCATATGTTACATATATGGGGCATTCCACGTCAATTCGATTAGGGTCTGACCCTCGCCCTCGCTTTTTACTGCTGTCCCAACTCTAAAAAGCATTTGAAATTTTTTCACATTTTTCTAACCCTTCCGGCGACCCCCGAGTTCTTCACATGATGATATTTATACAGCGAATGTGATATTTTTGAAAGTTCCGACAAAAATTACATGAACTCTGTAGCCAAAACGAGAAATATCCCGAACAAGGTAAAAGTGGACAGGCAATACACCAATTTTAAAAAAATATTTTAACCAATCAACAATTTTTATTTTCTTTTCTAATGTTGCTTTTTCATTTGAATTTTCATATTTTCTGATACAGCAGCTATCAAACAATTTCAATCACAATTAAAGAACAAGTGTTAAAAATGACTGAAAAAAATGTTTTAGAATTCAGATTTTTTTTCGATTTTTAATAAAAATTTCAAGATAGTCGCTATGTTAGGAAAGATATAAGTATTGAACGCTGAGTATTCGGGAAAAAAGAATAAAAATACAAAAAAAAAAATTACCAATTGCTTGAATATTGATGAAAAAAATCTCAGTTTGGCCTGCAATTACAATTTTGAGTGTGATATTTTTAGTTTTGGCTACTGAAATCATGTAAGTTTTATAACTGCTAAAAATGTCGCTATTACTGTAATTACATTGCTTATTGAAACATTAAATTCGCTCGTTTACAGTTTACTATATTTTTTTAGTTGAATAAAGCCTCAATATCAATTTATTGTTGCACCAACATCAAATTACTTCCAATTAATTATGTATTATGGTCCAGAATGAAAATGCTTGTATAGGACAGAGATTCACGATTAAGACAATTAAATACGTACAAAAGTAACTATCACAGCTGATTGAGAAAATTTTCAACTACGTTTGATGTGTTAAAATGTAGTCGTAGCCTAATTTAGTTCTGAAAATCACTCGAAAAATCTGTTTCTCTGGACCTTATTTTTAGACGCGTAAAAATGTTTTCACAAAGATAACTATACAGCTGTTTTTCCGTTGGTTTGACACTCTCCCAATAGCGGTAAATAATTTGAAACAAAAAACTTTCGAGTCTATAAACGATGGTTGCTTCCTCATTTTCTCCAAACTTTTACGCGATTATCAAGAACATTTAGCGTACCATATATGTATGTATATATCACGTGTATGTGTATATTTGATAAAAGCATTGCGTGTCGTTATTCAAATGGGAAAATGATGACACCGTTCCATTTTCACTTTCTCTTTTCACACGCCATTTTCATACGCCCCCGACGATGTAATATATCTCTATCGAGTCACACATTTTGTTCTTTGTGCCTCGCATATTACAGGGGTAAAAGTTTCAAGCCATTTGAATAAAGAAATCTAGTGTTTATTGCGAGCACGCAATGGTCCAATCGCTTCGATAAAACTGATGTGCTTCAAGTTCTTATCGGTTCAATTCACTTTTCTGCCTGCAATTATGAGGGGGAAATTATTGTCACGAGAGAGGTATTCATCGGAAACTACGATTAATTAAATTTTCCATAAAAGATCGTACCGTCAATGCGTCACGACGAATACGATATGATAATTAAAAATGTAAAATTGTTGACGGTGCAATTCGTTAAATAATAACAATTGCCAGGCACGTTTTCCCGCAAATCTTGTCTGCACCCATGGCGAATAATTATTATTATCAAGTATCATATTATATATATATATAATATTTACGGAGCCTACCTCATTTTGAATTGCGCCTGTAGATTTATACAAGCGGTTCTACGGTAATATTTTCAGTGTATATATTGCCTCGTCAATTATATCTGCACCAGCTGCGAATTTTAATTAGTTCATACGCTAACCGAAAGTCCGCCAACCCAAAGTTACGACGATAATGAAGCGTGTAAAACCGGAATGATATAATTTTGAAGCAAGCAAAAGATTTATATATGAGGCGGTGAGAATAAATCAAATTCAGGCGAGAGTTTTATTTCAAGAAAAAGTGACAAATAGCTCATTAGACGTCGAGGCTTCAGGTCTGGCGAAACACTTGTCAAATAACATTTTCCGCGTCCTCGTTATTTGATAATTCCTCCAGGTGAAGACGGGAAGTAAGGAGAAGAGGAAAAAAGAAATAAGAAAAGGTAAAGGTAACGTTCCGGGAGAGAAAGACGAAGAGAGGAGGTAATAATTTCTTTGTCACGAGACAGCCAGCCACCCTGGCAGTACTGAAATTTTTCTTTCCTTTTCCTTCCCCTTCTCTCTTATAATTCAAATCCCGTAAAAATAATCGTGAAAGAAATCTGTAACATTCTAAATTGTACAAAGCGACAAGGCCGACCTCAGTTACCGTCAACGTTGCGATATTTATGCGTGCGTATGGGGAATTGACGCGTCATGCATGATACATGTTTCAAAGTAGACAGCGATGAATACTTCAAAGTCATGTATAATGCACAACTCTGCAACTCCACCCAATTATTCAAAATGACAACACTTAGCGTATAAAATAATATTATACTAAGTGACCAGCCAGATATAAATTTTACACAAAGGAAAATCGTACCGCAAATTCTGTACTGTAAGATTAATATTTTACTGTTAACCCTTTTAATCACAGAAGAATGCTCAGTGTCCCACCTTAAAAATTTGCATGTCCCAGCATTGTCAGAGTTTTTTTTTTTTTTGTATTGATTAGGTTTTCAGATTCGTCACTAGCTGTTCCTGGCATACCAAAAAACCATGAGTAACAAGTTTCGGCCAGAATCATCGAATTTTCATAGTTTTTTCGATTTTACATACGCCACGTTGTATCCACGACCTTCGATTTAGAAATTATCAAATTCTGACTTGAGATTCGTAATCAGCGACGTCGGAAATTCCCGAGTGACAAATTCCAGGCCAAAACATTGAGTTGAAAAACGTGTGACTGAAAGGGTTAGAGAGAGTGAGATTCAATGACGATATCACACAATAATACAATTTTCGTTTCATTTCCTGCTGTCGTCATGATTCGGGAGTAGAGAAACCTCACGGCTTATTAACTCAATTTGACAAACGTGTCGGCAAAGTGTATGCGTGTGTCTGCGAGTGGGTGTGTAGGATACATCACGCCTCGTTCAGGGGGCTGAGAGGTTTTCACAGTGACAACGTTGCTCGGTGTAACTTATTGTGCTCTTCTGCGAAGATGCGAGACCACAGTGGCGAAGTACAGGTGAAAATTATCTCCCACAAGACAATATGATTTGCGAGATGTCGCGCGAAAAGGTGGAGGAAAGACGCGTTCTTAGTTGCGAGGAATATTACCTGCGAAAATCCAGAAATCTTTGTCGCACTTTTTACTTTTACGTAAAGCATTTGCAGCTTGGGACTTACTGAATTTATCGTTGTAAAAAAATTGTTGAATATCAATAATACGAGGCGAAATTCTATTTTTCGCGATATGTACGAAAAATTTCACCGTAGGAAAAAATTTTGGATTGTTTTGTGGTCTTGATTTGATGATCGATTGTGGAATAAGCGTTAACTTTTGGCAGTGAAATTTCCCGGTAATTTGACCGAGCAATGCCTTGAAAACGGAACAATCTATCTATATTATAAAAGACGGGGCAGATATCAGAATAATATGAAAGCGCTCAGGAACAGATATCCGGGAATAAAAGTTAGAAAGCATAAATTATAGGGAACGAAAAAATGGGTGATAATGTCAATTTAAAAAAAAAGCTTATAGCATAAAAGAAAATTTGAAAAATTATGGAAGGTGATTCTACGAGTGGTTTGAAACGCTTCGTAGCTAGGTTGGTTAGCTAACAATAATCTTATAAATAAAACGAGTCTTCGTAGAGTGAAATCGAACGGATCTACTAGATATTCAAATACTTTGAAACGATTGTAAACGAAGCATTGATATTCAAGGTTTTGTTTGTAATTCCAGTATTTTCTTACTAGTTTTATATATTCAAAGAAGGCTTTGCGGCTGAGGAGTATAATAATTGTATAAATATTGACTGTTAATAAGAAGTATGAATTTTCGGCAAACCAATCGCATCATCGAAGACGAAACGGCGTCTGATTTTACACCCAGCGATAGGGTTTTACACACTCGCCGTCTTAATTCACTTTCGGGTATCCGTATCATGGCTGCCTTAACTCTAAATCCAAAGTTAAGTTTAAGTAGGCCATAGGAAATGCCCCGAGGGATGAGTAAAGTGGCCCAAGTTGGTAATACTGTCACCTCGTGGGGCGGATCCGGGCCGAAAGTTGAGTATATCGGCAGTGGTTACACGAAGGGAGTGGATTTAAAAGTTTAAGCTTTTGTACGCTTCATAGCGCGTTGCACCGTGAAATATTACGCGGCAAAGCTTATCACTCCATGGCTGAAAATGTCTCGTTCCCCATCAATCGCAGCGCTAATCAAAAGCCAGGCAAATAATTATATTCAGTAAAATATGATCAAGGGGGAAAACATTCCTACAATTTAACCGATGTCAAAGCTTTGTACCGGCGTCTCTTCAATTGCCGCCTCTATCTATTGCATTCCATTGATTTCCGTTTGTTGGAATTATTCGATCGAAATTGCTATCGTTTAATTTGAAGAGTATCGCGTGACGGAACTTTCCTTCATAATTTATAGTTGACGACACGTAGAACACAGTTGAAAGCGAGTCGAAAAAAAAAAACGTGAGTAAGCACAGGTGTCAAAAGTGGAACAAAGGAGCAAAATTATTTAGGAGAAGCTGGTCCTAAAAAAACCTGTCCCGCACCCCCTTTGATTTGACTCATTTTTTGTTGGCATGTTACCCACCTAGAGATTAATTAAGAGCTAAAATGTTAGATCCTGAAAAAATTTATCGGCTGAGCCAGAGCCGATTTTTTTTATTTTTTCCTTTTTGAATTGAATTTGGATATTTTTGATTACGCAGAGAATTTTTGTACCTAGTGATTGAAAATCGGTTTCCTGTTGTAAAATTGACCAAGGAACAAGAATATGGCCACAGATTTGACCTACGATAAATATCTACTGAAATATTGGGCAAAAACACTTGGAGCTTATCAAAAAAGTCCCAAATTGTCGAATGAGGCCAAAAAAGTAAAGAACGTCCAACTTTGACGTCGCGTATTTTATAAACGGTTCATTCTAAAAAACTGGGCGTGTGCTCGTTAGATTCGTTGATTCTTTCTCTACAAGATGGGCAGGTAAGAGAAAATATTTTTTCACCATTTCCCCAAGATTTGGGACTTTTTCCGTTTACTTTGAATGCTTTTGGCCAGTATTTCCGCAGGTACTTGTCGTAGGTCAAATCTAACGCCACATTGTTGTTTCCTGATCAATTTTACGATAGGAATCCGATTTTCAGTCACTTCGTACAAAAAACCTCTGCGTAATCAAAAATTCCCAAATTGAAGTCAAAAATGTAAAAGAATAAAAGAAAAATGGCTCTGGCTCTGGATCGGCGAATAATTTTTTTCGGGATCTATTATTTTGTCTTCTGACTACTTTCTACATGCCCACAAAAAATCAGCCAAATTGAAGGGGGTGGGGGACAGGTTCGACTTTTCATAAGTAATTTTGTTCGAACCTATTGAAGTTAAATATGATCATAGAAAACCCTGCACTGAATTTTAATAACGAACACTTCGTTACTCAACAGTCTGAGAAATCGCATTCTGTTCTACTATTTTTTCACTTGAAGATTTGTACAGTTCTTTCGGTTCCAACGAAAAATAGCTCATTAGATCGCCAACGAAATCTCAACAAACAATTTCAGACATTTTTTATTTTTGAGCTCGTTAGTTGGTTAAAAGAAATCCTGTATATAAATATAGACACAATCGTTATAACTTGGGAATAATGAACTCATGATTCGCCGAGTAATACATTATTATTACTCGAAATTTAAGAGGGAGTATTCGTGAGTAATTGCGAAGTTAACGAATAAAACGACTTTGTCTTTCTTTATCAGGATTACGAAGCTTGCTCGACCCGACTATACAACGTATAAAATTCTTAAAGAGAATCGTGAATGCAAAGAATTGTATTCATTCTGCGATGCCGAAATTAGCAAAAAGTCAAGCTCGTTTGTTTGCTCGCCGTAAGCAAGACAGGCGAGTTTTTGCCAAAGCATCTTCTTCACGGACAACAAGCAGGGCCCTCGACAAAGACGCGAAACATCCAATTCGCGGATCAAAGCGTTATCAAGCGAAGTTAATTTTCGCAAAGTTAAGCGATGTGCCAAATTAACTTTAGTGTATGAAAATACACGTAACGTTGTTCGGGCAAATAAAGAATGGTCGAAAATAATAATGAAAAGGAAGCGAAAAAAGTACGAGGCTGAAGTTAGAAGTGGCCTTTACATAACGAAACGTCACGGGAAAAAATCATTACTTTGCAATATCTGAATAATTTTCAAGGATTTGGCTTTTAAAAATATGAGTATGCTCTGTTTATCATGGTTTATCAAATCTCAGACGATCCTAAAGGCGCGAAGTAACGAGTTCCCCTAAACATTCATTGTCAGAGTAACGTTACTCGCTTCATCCTCGTAAAAAAGTGCAGCCGGACCATCAGCGATATGGAAAGCTCGATCCTCGCGTAGTTGAAAAGGCCTTTTCCACTTTCCGGTTCCTTTTTTCCCCGGCCTTTTTCAATCACTTTTTTTTTTCAATTCGCCCCGCATTGCGAGCCCCGCGTCTATATACGAGTCGTTTATTCACGCTTTGTAAAACCCCGTAAGCTGTTGTTCAGGTCTCACAATGCGTTTTACGTCAGGCGGATCCCACCAACGCAACGGGGTCTTTTCCCTATTAATTTTACCGTCGTCGCATTGTTCCTGGTAGTTGGATGACGTCTTCTCGAGGCGTTTTAACGCGGTTACGTCGTCGCTAGGCTGTAGCACCCGTAATTGTTACGCCGGAAATTGGCGTAAAGTGCTTGTTTTGCGCTTTATATAATATACAAACAGTCTGCTGTAAGTTCGGTCTCTTTAATCAAGTGGAAAAAATCTTCCCCGAATCTGCAGATGAATAAAAAATCACTGCATCATGAAACTGTCACTGTAACATCTTATCACCTACATTCACGGCGTTGAGTCAGAGCGGTAGATTTTTTATTTCTTCAACGCGAATTTCGCTGTAAATCCAACGGCGGTTGTAAAAGTAGAAACGAAAAATATAACTGTTTTCTAAATCAATTAGGAATACCGCCTGTACAGCTGCTGCACTCAGGGAAAAGAAAGTTTGGTAAAATTTTTAATTCATTTATTGCTAAAGATATCGAGAGGACGGTGAGAAGATATGGAGAAGAAAAAAGGGAAGAGAGGTGAATTCGGATGTTGACTGAATGAAAGATGACTTGAGAACGAATGTATGGGAGGATGCAAGGGACTGGCTAGTTGCCGTGCAGGAATAGAGGGAGCATTTTGCTGATGCGGTATGGAAACCGAGGCAGTAAGGCGACGATAAGAAGAGGATGCAGGGTGTAAGGTAGCTGTGAGAGTGTGGGAAAAGAATCCAAGGTCTGGAGGACGAAGCGCTTGTTTGAAAAATTAGCGAAAATTACGGATCGAAATTCATCCGATGCAATTACCAACGCTGTACAATTATATTCTGTTTGTATATCTCGTAAACAGGTTAAGTTATGTGCAGTGCTAATAAAGTTAAACTCACTAAAGGTGTCACACATCGCCCGTGTAAACGCGATGTGGGTACTTGCGAGTTAGTTCAACCCTTATGGAAACTTTGGTTAACGAGACGACGCGACGTCGTACATCTGGTTAGCAAGTTACGAAACACGCCCTATAGTTTTGTTGTACGTATTAGGTACGTGTACCAGTATTGACACGCTTGGATCCAATTATTGACCCTTTTATTTTCCAAGATTACAAACTGACGGCACGAATTGTGAATTTCTCGATGACTGAAACCAATTGCTTCAAGGTCATACGCTGTAAAGTTATTTTTTTTTGTAATTTTAGAAGTAAGGATCGAATCAATCAAAAAAGGTCAATAATTGGGACGGGTTCGATAACTGGTTATACATTTATTTTAAGCACGTATACGCATATGTATATGAACAATGATTATTCTTATCTTCCGGTGAATTAAAAGAAGAAATTCGGAACGTTAATTGTCACAAAAATTGCTGTTTCCGTTTCGTTATTCCAATTTTATCAATCGGAATTCCGAAGAATAACTATTCCAACAAATCCGGACGCTAATATTTTTTCGTATTCTCCTGACGTGAAGTAAGAATATTAAGGAAAAAAAAAAAAAAAAAGAACGAGCGCCGTTTTCTCTCTGCTTAAGCTAATTATAGTTGTGCATGCACTCTTGTCCGCACATACATAACGCTTAGGTATCAAAGTTGGCGCGATAATGGGGTAATTACTGCGGTAGGTGTACTTCAAGTGAAGTATAAGACCCTATTTGCAGCTCGGATTCATCCTCATGAAATGATAATTAATCCTTTACTATGTTTATAACAAGCGTTGAGTCGCGAAGTTACGGGATGCTTGTCTCGACTTTCACATTATCGATCATAGAGAAACTGTCTACATGCGCTTATGTCCGGTAATACACTCCAGAAGTTTTAACGATAGCCGAAATTTGACCCTACAAGAAATAAAAATCAAGAAAAAAAAATCCGACGTCTTGTCTGAGTTGGTAAAAAGTTGGATCATCAAACTAAGTTTGCAGCCTGCAACAAAAATTTACCGACTTTCATGCTCAAAATCTGCACAATTTGACTGACTCTATAAGGATGGATAAACTATTAAACAACGAACACAGTCTTCTACCGTGTCTTTTCATTACAATTTCTCCCGTTTTGGACACAACCTCTTTTTAGGATTTCGATAATAGAATGTAACAGTATACGATGAAATAATAATAATAATAATAATAATAACAATGAAGCCAAGCGAGATTATCGATTGCGGTTAACAATTGAACGAAATTACTTCGTGCATCAGAAAATAAAGCCATAATCTTGATGGTATTACCCGACTTTACCTTGTCTATTTTCGCTTTTTCCTTTTCAAGCTTGAAATAATTCTATTACAGTAATAAAATCAGTTTTCTTAGACTGGGATATATACTTAGTGTAATTTTTCGCGTGCTTTTTACTATCCGATGAGACTATTACCTTTCCCAAATGAAAGAAGCACAAGCTTGATTGGAGTAAAAGTAATACGTTGCTACGCGAGGTATCGCCCCATCCAAGAAATGGAGAAGCGGAAAAAACTTTTTCAATTCATACACAGGAAACGGCACGAAAACTTTTGTCATACGGAGAACTATGTTATAGAATAATTTCGTTGGCTTTCGCTTCTTCCGAACAAGACTCGCCGTTGTTGAATATTTCAATTCAATTTTCTCCAAGTGAAGAAAAAAAAATAAAAAAATAATAAAATAAAATAAAAAACAAACACTCGCTCTTTTAGGTACACGTTTAAGCAGTACAAATATATATATATATATCGTACAAGTATATACAATACGTACATAAACGCATTGTGGGTCGGTTAAGAATGACAAATGTGGGTGAGGTGAGCTTTTACATGGATGAAGTACAAAAGCGTGTAAATCGGTCATCATTTCCGACGTTGTACCGAAGTAACTTGGAACAGCGATGATGAATCGCGACGATATTACAGAAATTGGTTGGTTCGGCAAAGCACGTGAGGTATTTTTTCGGTGTATAAAATCCATTATAAAATGAAGCAGTCACTCGAACGCGAGTGTGTTTGTGTGGGTATTATACGTACACGCAAAACGCGTGCGCGTAGGACGAACGGAATCGAGTGAAAATACGGATGTCAAACCGTTGACAAATTGTTTGCATTTCGAGAAGTTTGAAGGCATAAAGTGGGTCGGTTTACCCGGATGAATAATGTTATTGCCCGTCTCCCTTCGTCCTTCGCTCAGCATCGAGGGATTGCAAATTATTATGTATCCCTCCTTTTCTCTTTACTCCCCCCGCAAAAACGGTCAGAACAACCTGCCGGGATTACGGAAATTAATCGCATTCTAACGTCGCGATTCGCCGGTCGAGTGTCGGTCAATTAACAAAATGTACCAATGGAATTTCGACCCTTTATATTTGACGCCTCGGATCGCATCCCAGGATTCTCATCTTAATGTGTAACCCGATTTCCTGAAACGTGACCGTGTCTCTGTTCGTTATATCCCCTTTAAGCGTTCCATGGATATAAGACGTCGAGTATATTTGTACCTACACACACACGTGCATGTACAATGTACGTGTACATAAATTCGCAGGCTTTAGCAAATTCACATCAGAATCGTAGATCTTATATTTCACTTTTTCCCTTATACGTACATATACCGGCTACGTCGTTTCTCTCTATCTTATTCATCTTGTTTCGCGTGTCGAGCGAAATTCCCGGCCCGTCCGATACGACTGGCATTTTTTATTCGACTTTGGGAACTCAGTTTCATCGCTTTTCAGAAGTGGATTTAATTTCCCGAGTAACCAATATAAAGATGTATGAAAAAATGTACTTGTAATTCTGATAAAGACTCGGGTAATAAGGTTTTGAAGAATATGTGAATTTTTTTCGTAATAGCTAATCAAAATCGGGAAATGGTGAGCCTGAGGCTCGGGATAAATGGAAATGGATTTTTGATCAAACTTGGTCGATCGAGACTTCAGATAACTACAACAACACGTAAAAACCCTAATTTTAGATCCCAAAACGTTTTCAGCGTACGGATACAACTCGTTAAGCAAATAATGATTATTTATTCAAGCATTAGATTGTCCAATTGGAAGGTAGTTGCAGGGAAAATATGAAGCCGATACGGTGATATCGAAGGCCCTGAAGAATTGTTCCCAGATTACCTGTATCGTATGACACATCAATTTGTCGACTCCGCGACCAAATTAGAGAAGCTTTTTGCATATAATCGCTTCGAGCGACCTCGCGTGGTTTTTCCCCGAGGACTATTGACTCCGGGAGTGAAAAGTGTACACGCATACAACGCTGCGACGATAAGGGCCGGAATGAAATGAGATTGAGTAAGCCACCCATCGACCGACAGGATGGTATATAAGCAGAGGTGTATTCGGAGGGTGAAACCGCGCGACAAAAAAAGGTTTGATAACGAATTTAGGGGCGAGCGGAAGTGAATTTGAAATGCGAATCAGTTGAATCCTCGAGTTGCGGCGTTGACAACGTCCTGGAACTTGGCGGGTGTCCAACTCTATCCACTTTTTACCCATCGACTTCTTTTTTTCCCCGCCATCCCCCCCTAATTCTTATTTCGTTTCGTTGGCTTGTCATTTATTCTTTCGCCGAGCGTGTTTAAACTCGGATTACGCTAATTTCGCACCGCCGTGGCCGTTCGTGCGACTCAATACACGCGTAAAAGTGTCCAGGTTTCGGGGTGTATTCTCAACGATGAGTGGTTAAAACTTTTACCACCTGCAACGGTTCGTCGGATGGAAAAACGTTTTCTTTGATACGTAGGAAGCGCTCTTTTCCGCTTACGTAATTATCTCTTCCCCGTTGCAGAATGAAAGGAAGCTTGTGCTTTACGGCCACGGTTAATTATTCCCCGAGCCGATACGACGTTGTAAGGCGAGCGTTTTACATACCTACTTTGCATGATCCTCCCGCCGTGCATTATGTTATTACGTAGACATTCGTTCGTTGTCTCTAGTATACTGTAACAAGGTCAAACAGAATAGACGACGAAGAAACGCGCTCCTGGAGTGATAAAATATTTACTACGTCACCGGTATAACGGAGTCCTTGTGTTCACATATTCATCAGTTCTCCGACGAAGTTGTAACCGGAAGCTCGATTCAGTAGTGAAGAAAAAATCGATGCGATAAACTGTCCGACTCGACTAACCCAAATTATTCTCTCGTGTCACGATTTAGTGTTTCAGCCTCTTCCTTTTCTCGTTTTTAACAATTACCAAAATACCGTTTCGACATGTTTCACCGAGGAGGGAGAAGGAACGTGATCGGAAGAACGAGGAGACCAGAAAGACGAAATCTCGTCGTTGCATAAAGAAATTGTTACTCGGAGGAAACGAGGTGCGGTGTACAAACAGAACGAGCAACTTGTGAGTTAAACATCGTTGAAACTTCTGGCTGACTGATAATTGCGTAAACGAGAATCGAATCAAGACTGCATTGTAAAGTTTTGATCATCCGCCGACTGTGGCTTGCGACAGAGTGCTTGCCGGGTTTCGAATCGATTGAAAACTTTTTCGAAACATGAACTCGAATTAACAATTACTGAAACACAATCACCGACTCACCTATGAGTCCCAGCAACGCTCCAACAGCCCCCAACATCCTTGAAGGTAGTTTGATGATGATGGCCATATCACAACACTGTAAAGTCCTTCGGTAAACTGAGACGTTGGGTCGTTGTTTGGCAGTTTTTCTCCTCACAGCGATCCGGTCATACCGTGTGTCGAGAGAACGTAAACACCCCGAAGTTACGAACGGTTGAATTTAGTCCGGGAACAAGCGGGGATTAGCACGAGGTGCGATTAGCACGGCTTAAGGTTCCGGAAAGATTTGGCGCGAAAAGAGGCGTAAAAACGGTCGACAAGCCGTTCCGCCCTTTCCGATATCTCTCTTCGGATGTTTTTCAGTCCCTTTTTTTCACCGGCAGCGAACTCCCGTCTAATGAACAAACTGACGGCTGTGTTTAACTGCCGGCAATTCACTTCCAGGGACACTTAACGGCCACGGTAGAAATTTACGCCCCTCACGTTTCCCAGTGCTAAACTTTTACTTTTATCCTCACCTCTTTCGTTCAAGCTCCGAGTAACGAGCTTCCGACGATATTCCGCTCATACGCAACGCGGGTGATAATTTTCGGGCAACTCACTCGCTCGTTTAATCACACTCTTTAAACGCTGAGGTCGATTCGCGAAATGTCACTCGTCCATGTCGCCGGCCACGTGTTCCGTCCACCTCGCCTAGCGGAGCTTTTTATCGACCTCGAAGCACACTGTTTTCACCGGCCTTTCAGGGGTGAACAGAGAACCGCAGGCTGGTTTTCTCTGCTTTGGCAAACACGTGGATCGGCTGCATTTTATTCGAGATCACGTACCGCCAACGTCACTCACGTTTGTCCGGAACGAGCCGCGTTCGCACTTCACCGTAGCGGAACCAACGCAGTCGACGATTTTCAAAACGCGACAATCGACCGTTCTTATCGAATTTCGAAAGTTCTCATCGAGCCAAGAAGCGTCCGCTTGAATAGCCAGCGAATGAGTGTGCGGTGTTCGCGCGGTGTTCGAGGATACCAGTCAGCCGCGGGGGGAGGAGGCGGAATTCGCGCATGCTTTCACAGGTTCGCCCTGTACTTGCTCCCCAGTTTCTCTGTACCTGCTTATTCCGTGTTTGCGGTGACATGTCCAACCCTCATCGACCTGTTTCCGGTTTCGCAATTGACACCTTCGTTCAGTCAACTTCGTCTCGAACCACTCCGGAGAAAATGCGACCGAGATGAGACCGTGTTTCTGCTGCGAAAACGCGAACCTTGCGGCCGAAGGTTTCTTGATGCGAGAATACGAATACAGTTCGCATTCTGATCTCTTCGCACTGCGACTTGACGTAAGGCCCAAGGTCTCTTTGGTAGATCCTGAAGATAGACCGTAATTGTACACTGAGAAAAAATTTCATTTGTTATAGTAACTAGAAACATTCAGTAAAACAGGTATCGTTAAAAAAACTGTTCGAATATTTTTGGAATTATGAAAAACGAGGTACGCCTAACCATTTTGCGCTATTGTCGATCCTTTTTTGGTAATTGCAACGCATAATTAGTTTGTTTGGTTTTATCTACTTTTTTAGTTAAACAAGGGTGTAACGTCAATTTATTGTTGCACAAGCATTAAATTTTCGCAACTGTTACAAGAAAATCTAGTAACAGTGATCGTAATGAGAAAGAATAGTAACGGATACTAGATTTTCCGGCAACAGCTAGAAAACTAATTTTCATTTTCTACCTAAAACTATATTTTTGGATTGTGGTAAAAAATGAAAATAATTAAGGACGGAACTAAAAGTTTCTCTCAGTGTAGCTTGTTTATGTTAGTTTGCCGATCTTCAGGTAACAGGCAATAATCTTTAGACACAATTATTGAACTTCCATTTTATATCAACTATATTCAAGAAAAAATTCTGGTGTCCTTTTCGTTTGTACATTGATGGACTTACTGGGCTAGCAAAGTTAGCGGAAGTGTGGCAACAAGCATGTCAAAAGGGACCGGATGAAAAAAGTGACTAGCCAAAAAATAAAGTAGCAAGATTCTGGCGCTGAGATTGGACAATTGATGTTTATACCGACAGTGTTGAATCACTGAATGGTTTGAAGCCACTTGGCACCGCAAACATAACAAGCCTTGATAAAGTTATCAGTGGAATAATTGTTAACTGTCTTACAGGGCAACTTTGTTAAAACAAGTCGTATTTTCAGCCCTGTTCAATTCGGCGTTAACGTCAAACGGTTATTTGTCGTTCGAGTTAGGCTTGGTAATCGGTTCCCACCGTACGATAATCAGGCTCATCTAAATCGTCCATTCGATTCTGTTAAGAAGAATGTATACACTTTGTTAGGACCTCGTATATGGGCTGCGTTGTTGCATCGCAATTAGCATAAGGCACGTCGTCAGCGTCTAACAATCTAACTCCGTCTTTCAGTCCGGTCAGTATAAGTAAGGTAGTCGTTTATTGTGCCAGGCGGATCATGTGACGCAAATGTTGTCCGAGGGTGTATTGTGTCAACGAGTTGTGAAGGTCAACCCGCTGGCTCGTCGTCGACTTTGAGCTAATTATGCACGCCACTCTTTTTGCGCGTAATTTCTTTTACCTTCGTAGGCCGTCTCATGTTTCCTTTTTTTCTGCTATGTCGGATGACCACGATGCCCGACCTGCTCCGATACATGCGAACAGAGAGAGATAGAGAGAGAGAGAAAGGGCGCGGCGTCCGCAGGTTGACCGTTAATTTTATTGTTTTTTTTTTTTTTTTTTTTGGAGTCCATTTCTTCGACGGCTTGCCAGGGACCCGCGCTAATGAACCGGTACTTATTTTTTGGTCAACTCCACTGCAGGCTGATTGATTTTTCTGATACCCTCGATCCCGGCCGTCGACCGTGCGGAAACAATTAACCCTAAACGGTGACTTTGACCGATGGGAAAGGGATGAGATCTCACTCCATCGATCGCGGCTCGGCTCAATTCTGCTCTGCAGATTAAACCTCTATACATATAGCTATTTCTCCGGTGAGTTTGTAACAATTTAAATGACTTTCGGTTTAAAAATTTCAACATGATTCAAACAGCTTTGAGAAAATCATTTGCTTCATGGTAGTTATCGCGGTTTATTTCAGGAACCGACCAATTGTTGTACAGGCATCTATTTCCAATTTTCAGGGATTCGTCACGTTCGTTTATTCCCGCAATAATACTTCAATTACTCATACATTTTATCGTTAATTGGTATGAGTTCAAATCACTGGTTGAATATTACTCTTGTTCCGCAAATCCTTACTCACTCACGATATATTAATTTTGAATAACCAGCGATCGAAGAATGTAATTGATTTAATTACTACCATACGAGACCATTGACTACTGCATTTGTACATGTATCAAGTATTTATAAGTACTTACCTACAAATATTTGTTGCCACGACTTTCGATGTAAAGTAATAATCATGAAGTTCGTAGGCGTAGAAACAATTTTCGTCAGAATCTTCGAGATTTTAATTGTTTTTGATACTTTGGGTACGTATAATCTACGAATGGAAAGAATTTTAATACGAGCAACTAGCCCACGTACAGAATGAACAACAAGCAACGCCAACTCGAAGAGTATCAGGGAACGATAGCTATGCCGCAATCAGTGAAAGAGTTATTCGCGTGACGGAATTTATTTCCCGCCGAACTAACAAACCTCGTATGCATCCTACGTACGCAGGTAGTTCCGTTACAGGATGGCATTAGCACACATAGGCACGACATATTGGATGTGGATATCAGACTGCGACGGAGACGTGACACGGACAGAGTGCACCGGGGAATCACTGGGATCATGTTTAGCAGCGGGGTGTTGCACGTAGGTACGTACGTACGTGTCTGCTAATGGAATAGAGCGTGTCAGTTTCGCCCCGAGTGTTTGCCTAGGTGTATCCAAGCCATCTCAGCACCTTCGAGGTGCGACGACGCGACTCACGCAACAAGCGTTGCAAACATGGTGTGGATTACGGATGCGGATGCGGAAGCGCAGCCACGTCTCGTTCGCAAGCAACCCGGACCGACGACGCAACCCTCGAACAAAACTGGAGGATTATCTGTAGGCGTCAGACGCCGTCTTGTCGAGTACTCAACAGCGAGTCGTTAATTCTTATACGCAACTACGTGATATATTATTCAGTTGACCCCGGGTCGTTTCCTGCCGCTAGGCATTGTTTCGCAAGTTGGGAATATTGGGGTCATTGACAGATTAGGAATCATTCTAATTATGCAAAACCCAATCTAAAAACATTTGAAAAAAAACTCCGTGAACAATATCCAGGATATCAAATTTATTACTAATCAGCAGAATCACGCCTCGTTTATTCGATTAAACATGAGTTTTTTGTTTCGGAGGGCGTTGCTTGGCTAGTTTCAATGGATCCAACATATCAACAACTTGTAATCCCAATCCATGCGAAATATTGCGAAATTCTTTGTTACTTTTTGCGGTGCGTTCGTCAACCTAGTGATCATCTGGTACGTTCTCGAACAAGGCGGAACGCCGTGTTACCAAAATATTTTCCATACGAGCCAAAGAGCGAAGGAATATAAGGCGAGACGAACCATCGAATGGACGATGTAAAAGCTGTAATAAATGCGGAATGAAAATCATATTTCAGGGTATATTTTTGCTTCCGTCGAAATGATCTGCAATCAACGATGATTCGTTGACCGCGATTAATATATCATCAAGGCGGTGACTCGGCACTAATTTTTACTTACTAAATGTATCGTCGTTTCGCTTTGTCTTCATTTCCAGGAGGATCGTTTGCTACATACTTTTTGAGACCGCCAACTATACGTATACAATATTTCTCCCAGTCGACTTCTTGCATACTGAAAGGAAATTCCTTCTTGTCCGTAGGCCCAATTCGTTGCCAAAGGCTCCGAACTCGATGAGTTTCGAAGTCCCATTCCTTCGTCAGAAAATATCCTATGGTGATCCACGCATTCCCTAACATAGTCGCAAGCTTTTGCATCCTGAAATAATGAACGATCCTTCAGGCCACGAGTGCGGCTCGAACTAAATAAATCGAAACTACATGCAATTACGTTTACTAGGCAAAGACGATACTGGTATCGTTGTTTCAAGCTTACCGCGGCTGTTTTCCTAACAATCTTGCGACGCCGTCAATTACGAACGCCGGCACAGTATGCAGAAAAAATTGTAATAGACTCAAAACAAATCTTGACGTTGTTATGACCATGAAAGGATAGTAGATCAATTGCACTGATGGGTTTTCATGATGATAACGCATGCAATCCCCTATGCACTGGCCGCAAGTGATGGGTTTCTCATTTCCGCCGACATAATTGTAGACAGGAATATTCTCATGGTGCCTGAAAGCAAACGAGTCAAATGTACGTCACCGGATATTTACTAATCCGAAAATTACACAATAACTTTTGAAGCATGCGATACCTTTATTTGTTTAATTTTCCATTTCTGGTGGTTTGTGAAAAGTGTATGTTCCATAATGCAAATGCATTTATATTTGGATTTTCTATGTATAAAAGGCGGTATGAATCGGCATTCGAAGACGTTACCTTTTTTTAGTGACGGCTGTTTCCCACGCGGAAGAAATTAAAGCGTTGCAGACATAATCCACTGGAACTAGGTCCATTTTCGCATCAGAATCATAGAAACCGATGTGATTTAAGCCAAGACCAGATGCACATGTAATCGCTGGAAACCCAGCAATGCCAGAAATCCAACCCGGCATTGGCTCCTCGTATGAATTAATCACTAGGAAAAATTATTGTCCTCTTTCAACAAGCAATGATTGTAACAACAACAATTGGAAAAGAAAAATGTAACCTTCGTTTGATCTCAGTTACAACCCATTCTTGGATTTATGCAAGAGTCGAGTGGAATTTCGGATGCAATGTTCACTTTAGTCATGGTAAGAATAATCATAGAATAAGAATATCACCGATCGATGGTCTGAAAACTGCGAACGGCAATTCTCCAGCGAATTCGGCGACGACACCTTCGCCGATAGCCTTGGTAAAGGTGTAAGTGTTCGGCCATCCTTTCAATACTCTGCAATTGAACACTTTGATCACCATCCTTAGTCACGCACTCCCACGACAAGCCCGCTTGAAAAACCTACGATTTCGTAAAGGATTCCATGTCGCCTTCCGACATCTCGGTGTTCTTCAAGCTTTCGCAGAGGTCGTTCGCCTCCCTGTAGCTCAATGGCGGAACGTACAACTTTTCGTCGATGCTACTGAGAACGCAGTTGCTGAAAGCAGTTGACAGGTGGACGCCGACCTGGAACAGAACAGGGTTAAGGTGATCGCGAGCTGAAACGTTCGGCAGCTGGAAGTGACGGAGACGCCGTGAATCGCGAGGCGAAGTTATAATTCACAGCTGGTGCATCGGCCCCGCTACAAGACGCTGGAAAAATCCTCTCACCGCCAGGTTCTTGCACGCTTTGGCAATGTCCAGCACGTATTTAACGCCGTTGACGTTCAAGGGAATCGCTTTGTCCAGTCTTTCGGTAAAACGCACCGTGGCAGCTGCGTGGAAGATGACGGATACCTGAAAAGAGTTCGGCGCTTTTTAGGGGGCGACAAGTGGATACGAAGAGTCAACGTGCACCCTGCGAACCTCGTCGACGATGCGCTCGCGATCCTCTGCCGATAATCCCAGTCCTTCGGAGGCTACGTCACCGGCAACTGGAACCAACTTCTTCGAAAAGTCCGGAGAGCTGGTCCGCAAAACGTCGAACACCTGCAGCGAAATACATGCGCGATTTATCGCCAGCTCAGACATTGCAAGAAATTTGGCAAATCTCACCGGTTCGAGAAGCAGAGAATCCATTCGCTCTTGTGTAGTTTTTCCTTTCTTTCCGCGGATCAGAAGGTAGACGGTTCCGATTTCTTCACAGCTTCGTAGTAACTTTTCCACCAGTGCCTTACCCAAGAAACCGGTTCCACCTGGCAATTGTTAGTAAATGTGAGTCTCTTCGTCAATTGAACGTGGGCCACAATTCAAAAAAACAATCTCATTGGTATAATTCAAACAAATGTTTGTCCCTCGAGAAGGACATTATTATTTTTATTTTGTTATTTGAACGGCACCAACCGGTGATGAAGATGTTTCGACCTGCGTAAAACTGTCGTATTTCTGACATGTTTCTTCTATTGCGGTACCGGAGTAACTCTTTGCGTCGTCGCTAACTTCGCGTTACTTATGGATGAGATACCACGTGCACGAATGTAAATTTATTAACTATCTCACACACATTTTGTACAATGTGCAAACGAATGCGAATTAAAAATGACAACGTCGTAGCTTCCTGGGTAGAGTCATTGTTTCACAATAGGACCGGAAGATAAAAGTAATTTCCGCTTGAAAACTTTAACTAATTCCTACAACGTCACCGGTGTGGGAACAAGGTGAATCGTGAGACGACACTTTTGCAGGTCAGGCAGAAAATTTGTGGTAGATGAAGATTATTTTTGAACTCCACTTCAAGAATACGCTTATTAAATTGAAACACCATATCAGTCAATTATTCCAATTCTTGTATAAGATTGATCTCTGCGAAGGGATCATAAAACTAGATCACTTGTCAATTGCTTGGGAATTCCTGTACAGCCATTTTGACCTTAATTTCGGACGATTGGATTCTAAATTTTCCTCTTTACTTACAGATGAGTAATCAAAAGCAATGATCAACTGTTAAGTAATGATGTATTGAGATCACTTGTTGAGAGGATTGCCATCCCCATGTTTTCCCAATTTTTCAGTTACAGTCGGGAAATGTTTGTATAGTTGTTCCATCTTTACCTGTCCATTTGGTATTTATAAATTTTAGAACTGATCACTGGTGACGCAATATTTTCTAACACTTGAAGCATACAGCCCAGTGCATAATAAACACATTTGAACGTTGTCAGGTCAGGTGAAAGTACGCAGGAACTTGTAAGATCTCCTATTTCTAACCGCTGTAAGCACAAGTATCAGTGATCCCCTCATTGTGGGAGGGATCACGGTTGACACCCATTTTGGAAATGGAGTGGGGAAGCCGGCGCCCCACTCCAAACTCAAAATCGAGATCCAGTGGTGGAGAAGTTAACCCGATCTCGCTCTCTTAACCCCGGGACGTCAACGCAACCGGTTGAAGGAAGATACTCCCGCAAGGCCCTGGAGGACTGGCAGCCCAAAACGAGACGATCGTCGAATCCCGTCATCACCAGAAACCTCCGGTCCCGGGGAGAGAGCCACCGAGGGACTGACCATACCGACGATTAATACGATAAGTCGAATCCAATACAAAAATAGCTTAATTTTTAACATATTTTGTGACGTCTCGTCAAAGTTGATAAAAATCGACCGCCACTTCTTTATAATTTGTTTTGAGATGATACGAATGGATGGAATGTGTGTGTATGTGTGCATGTGTGGTATTTATTGTTAATCCATGACAAATTTCCAAAGTCAAATTCTACAAATTGGTATGATCACTTTTTATATGATACGAATAGATGAATGTGTGTGCGTATGTGTGGCAGTTATGGTTAATAAATAGAAAGAAAGAAAAATAAAGTCTTACAAATGGCGCCCAACAAAGAGGCCTGAATTCCATATTTTTTACAGAATGACGGTTAACGACTATTCAGAAAATTGAATCAATAATTTATTTTATCGTATATTGAGAATCGGTGAAGGTTATGTGGTTTGAATGAGTTATATTTGACGAGTGACGATAAACTTGCGAAATTTATTGAAATTGTCACAACTGACTAGTAGAATTCTCTAGGAAATATTTTAGTTAATGGGAGATAAAAACGAGCAAACGTACGTTACGAAATCGGGTCGTCCTGTAAAACAGAAATTTGAAAGTTTAAATTTTACAGTAAATAAAAAGATGGTGCTCACTCGAGAGGACGAACGTGAGAAAGAGAGCAATACGTCGCGAGCGAGTCAAATAGAGGCGGAGTGGCAGAGATTAAACCAAGAGAGAATAAGACTGGAACAACTAAAAGCGAGTCTCGAAGCCCAGGAAAAACGATTACAACCATCGACACGTGTTGTAAATGAAAATGCAGACCTGGAAAATGCACGGAACATCACGGAGGGCCTCACCGCGATTGTGAGTAACGTGAATGGTATTAAATTTGACATATCAATTCCAAAATTTAGCAATGAGGTTGAAACTCATCCCATTAAATTCGTGGAGGAGGTGGAAAAGTTTTTTAAGATTAAGAATGTCCCGGAAGAGAAAAAATTAATAGTCATCGAGCACGCTCTCGAAGGGAAGGCGAATTCATGGTTTAAATTAAGAGGAAATATAGAAAATTTTCAACAATTCAAAAATCAGTTTGTAGAGGAATTTTATTCAATACCCATTCGCGTTCGATATAAAAAGAATTGGTCAGAAAAGCGATGTGAGAGTGGCGTAAAGTCACTGCAAGCTTATTTTTATGAGCAACTGGCCGAAGCTCGTTATTTTATACCCACACTCTCGGAATTCGAAATTAATTACAATATTATTCAGCAATATTCTCCGTGGGTAAAAGAAACTCTTTCAACACTAAACTTTGCGGATACAGATCTAATCGTACAAACATTGGGCAACCTTGACGTTATTAGACTAGAGCGCGAGAAACAAAATAAAAAATCAGGCAACAGTTATTATCCCAGAAATAACGAGGTCAAAGTAAATAGCCTGAGTTCAAATCATCACGCTAACGGGTTACCAGAGAGGACAACAAGGCAAGAAAGGCTTAATCGTCGAGGCCGTAAACAAACAAGTTATCAGAACAATACGGGGAGATTAGGCCAGCAATATCATAGCGGACACAGGTTCGCGATGCCCGACACTCGCTTTCCCCCACCGTCACAATATGTAAATAATCAACCTTGGGAAACTGCTAATTCAAATAATTCAAATCATTTAAACTGAACATGGGCGCGTTGTATTCCGGTCCGACATCGTGCCAACAACATTATGATTTTATAGAAGAATTAGATGATGGAATTGAGAAAGGAATAGAACATGCATGTAGAAAGGGAACTCGTATCGCCAAAAGCCCACATGCCCGTACGAAAATATTAGAAATGGATGTGATTGTAATGTTTGATACAGGGAGCCAAATTTCCGCGATTTCCGAACGGTTGTACAATCGGTTAATAAAAAAACATAAAGTTGAAGAATTGCCTGTTTCAAATATTGTAGTGTCCACGGCGATTCGGAAAAAGGCAACAGTCATAAAGCGACAAATTTTCGTTCCAATAAAAATAGAGAATATAGTAATTGGAACGCTGCTTTTGGTAATCCCCTTTTTGACCTCAGACGTTATACTCGGTCATGATTGGATGTCGCAGAACGAAACCGTTATCAATTACAGAACGATAGAAATCGAGGTTCAAGGAATTTGCTTGTCGGAATCAACTGCGATATTTGATAGGGGGGCGCCAGAGGCCTTAGTGTGTTCGCGAGAAAAGGAAAGAACGCATATTTATATAATTAGCGTCGAAGAATCGAGTTATAATGAAAATTCTTTAACGATTAAAAGTGCCCAAGCAAATAATCCAGAAAAAAGGTACGAACGCAGCGTCGTTCCCGTGAACATCCCCGATGCTTCTGTCACTCCCCTCTCATTCGCGTGTAAACTTTTATCGCTAGGGGATAGTGATAGGCGGAATCTCGCGAATCTTTTACAGAGATATAGCTTATTATTTTCGGACAAACCGGGTTGTGCTCGTGGGTATGAGCATGAAATTCGATTGAACTGCGAGAACCCGAAAATTCGCTTCACGTATCCAATTCCTCATCAATTACGTCCTGCGGTAGCTCAAGAAATCGAACAAATGTTGAAAAATAATGTGATTGAAAGGACCGTTAGTAAATTTTGTAATCCGCTTAGAATAGTAAGAAAAGAAAATGGCTCCGTAAGATTGTGTCTAGACGCGAGACATTTGAACCAAGTCATTGACGATGATCAAGAGTCTCCACCTCTTGTGTCAGATTTACTCCAAAGGTTTCATGGAGCCAAATATTTCTCGAAAATTGATTTAACACACGGGTATTGGCAAGTACCCTTGCGCAAAGAATCTCGCCCGTACACTGCATTTTTATTTGAGTCAAATTTGTACCAATTTCGTCGTATTCCTTTCGGCTTGAAGACCGCGGGTAGCGGCTTTATTAGGTCATTAAGTTTCGCCATAGGGAAGGATTTGGACAAATTTATCTCGTGCTATATAGATGACATATTAATCGGAACAAAAAATACAGAGGAACATATTTATGTATTGGAAGAAATTTTTCGACGTCTCTTGCAATTCAATTTTACCTTAAAAATATCAAAATGTTTGTTCTTTCAAGAGTCGATTCCCTTCTTAGGGTTTATGCTATCTGAGCGTGGAGTTGTGCCTGACCCATCGCGCTTGTCAGTTATTATTCAGTTCTCGGAGCCGAACGATAAGCGTCAATTGCAACAGTTCTTAGGCGTATGCAACTATTATCGACAATTTAATCCTCGCCATAGCGAATCCTTGGCCCCGTTGAGGGAACTGTTGAGAAAGGATGCAGTTTGGGAATGGACTCCCGTACACGCGAGAGCGTTCGCGAATTTGAAACAAGATTTCGTAAAATGTATTTCTTTGAAACATATCATTCCTAATGCGCCTTATCGAGTGCAGACCGATGCGAGCGATCGAGGAATAAGCGGTATTCTTTATCAAATGACGGAGACGGGAGACCATAACGTTGTGGGCGTGGTTTCGCGTTGCTTAACCAAATGCGAGGTGAACTACACTACAACAGAGAAGGAACTCCTGGCCATCGTCTATTCGGTGAAAAAATTCCGTGTTTATCTCGTAGGAACGCATTTTGAAATAATCACCGATCATAAATGTTTAACTTTCTTGAATTCAATTTCTTTCGGTAATTCTCGCATAGCTCGGTGGTGTCTCTTTCTTCAGCAGTTCTCCTTTTCTGTTTCTCATTGTCGCGGCGCAGATAATTTAGTTGCCGATTTTTTTAGCCGAAACCCGGATAATCGTTTTCACGAGGATGATGAACGGCGGTTAATGGTTGCAACGCTGTCTCAAAATCTATTGCCAGAGAAGAGCAAAGAGCTCCCATCGTTAATTACAGTCGCCATGCTTGATTACGATGCGAGCCTCCTTCGTATCTTTAAGAAAATGGGCGAATGGCAGGTCCAGGACCAAGCCCTTGCAAAGATTATTGAGAATTGTTCTTCAACCAATCCTCCGAATGATTTTTTCATGCATAATCAGGTTCTTTTTCATCGTGAAAAGGCTTCGTTGTCATGGAAAGTCGTGATTCCCAAAGAGGTGCAACGTCCCCTTATCGAAGAAATTCATGTTAAATTAGGACATCCTGGAGTTTTTAAGACGGTATCATATCTAAAGCAATTTTACTACTGGAAAAAGATGGGCGTTCAGGTAAAGAAATTTGTTCTTGAATGCGATATTTGTCAGCGTGTAAAATACCTAACTTTTTCCATGGAAGGAGCGCATAAACCCGTAATCTCGAAGGGTGTGCTCGATTTGATTAGCGTGGATCTTTATGGCCCCCTTCCAATTGGACGAGGGGGTTTACAATATATTTTTGTGGCTCTTGACGTTTTCTCCAAATATGTCCGACTTTACCCCATCCGAAAGGCAACTGCGAGAGCCTGTGTTAACAAGATTCTCAAGGACTTCGTCCCAAGTCTCGGTACTCCAAAACGCATTTTAGCAGATCATGGGACACAATTTACGTCGGAAATTTGGCGGAGAGAACTTGAACAAGCAGGAATTCAAACTTTATATAGTTCGATACGTCATCCCCAGTCTAACCCCACTGAGAGAGTGATGAGGGAGTTAGGCAGGTTATTTCGCACTTGGTGCTCGGACCGGCACACAAAGTGGGTTCAAGTTATCCCGAAAATGGAGGAAATTCTTAATATAACGGTGCATCAAAGTACGGGAGTTTCTCCTCACGAATTGCATTTTGGTAAATCGATTCAGGATAAGATTTTGAAAGTCCTGAATTTTCCGGAACCTCGAGGGCGCTCTCACGATTACCTAATTACGCTCGCCCGTGAGAATATGACGCGGTCGTTTAAGAATAGACTTAAACAACAGGGCCAAGTTTCGGTCATAAAACTTGACATCGGAGATCTTGTTTTGCTCCGAGTTCGACATCTGTCTAACGCATTGGATAGAGTAACAAAAAAATTTTTCCACCTCTACGAGGGTCCCTATAAAATAGTCCGTAAAATTGGCGACAACGCCTTCATTTTGGCTGATCCAAACAGGAATTATGACGAAGTAGGGACTTATAATCGATGGAATTTACGAAAGTACCATGAACGTTCCTCATAGTTTCCGGTGACGGAAATCAAACTCGCGAATATATATGCTTGTTATGAAATGTATTAATCTTTATGTATTTTCTTTGTTACATGTCTTATTCTGCCTTGGTAAATTGTTTATCGAGAAGGGCCTTGGTGTCCATTGTTGAAAATATTGTGTATGCATCTAAGTAAGACTGATGATTGTCTGATGCGTGTTCTGAAGGGATAGAAAGAAGAATCACCCTTTGAAATTTGCTGATTCTGTGTACGAATATGTTTATATGTCGAGAATGTTTTATATGAATCTACATTTGATGCGCCATGTTGTGCTTATTATATTGTTCTTCAATATGTTGGAAAATGTCCTTGCGAATGAATTTGAGTGAATGGTATGATAGTGTGTGTATGGATGTATCAAAGAACCACGAAAGGCAATGGCCGATTTAAAAAGAATTGTGATGTTTGGAGTTTGAATGCATCGAGTTTTTCCCGATCGTTGGTCTCCCTCACTCTCGTGAAAAGGGGGGAAATTGTAAGATCTCCTATTTCTAACCGCTGTAAGCACAAGTATCAGTGATCCCCTCATTGTGGGAGGGATCACGGTTGACACCCATTTTGGAAATGGAGTGGGGAAGCCGGCGCCCCACTCCAAACTCAAAATCGAGATCCAGTGGTGGAGAAGTTAACCCGATCTCGCTCTCTTAACCCCGGGACGTCAACGCAACCGGTTGAAGGAAGATACTCCCGCAAGGCCCTGGAGGACTGGCAGCCCAAAACGAGACGATCGTCGAATCCCGTCATCACCAGAAACCTCCGGTCCCGGGGAGAGAGCCACCGAGGGACTGACCATACCGACGATTAATACGATAAGTCGAATCCAATACAAAAATAGCTTAATTTTTAACATATTTTGTGACGTCTCGTCAAAGTTGATAAAAATCGACCGCCACTTCTTTATAATTTGTTTTGAGATGATACGAATGGATGGAATGTGTGTGTATGTGTGCATGTGTGGTATTTATTGTTAATCCATGACAAATTTCCAAAGTCAAATTCTACAAATTGGTATGATCACTTTTTATATGATACGAATAGATGAATGTGTGTGCGTATGTGTGGCAGTTATGGTTAATAAATAGAAAGAAAGAAAAATAAAGTCTTACAAACTTCGGTGACGACGATCGGGGAAAATTGAATTCTTTTTTCATCAAGAATACACGTTGCAAGGTTCAACTGAATCCTGCCAATTCATGATGAAGTATCTCTGCTGATGTCCGCAGGTGAAATGGAACTATCGGACGGAAATTTATGGCTCCTCAAATAGTACGGAAAATCCATGAAATGCTCTCTAGATCATCCACAGAATCAAGGTGCTGACGACTCCCGTATGAAGACGGTAGAGAGTGAAACATACGAAAGGATCTGATCTATGAATAGTCAATGATTCTTTCACAGTTGGTGCGATGAATGCACTGAGAGAAAAAATAAAGTACCGCGACCTGACCGCAAGGTTGGACAAACCTCGCTGCAGCAACAGACATTTGGCTTACGAGTCAAGTGCTCGAATGTGGATTCATTAAAAGTCACGTTATCTCGTTAATTACGCGAAGGATTCGCCCCCAAATTTTCATTCATTCAAATTTGAAATATTTTATTTGCTTCATCTGTATTATACAGTTAGAATGACAAAAACAAGGTAGTGAAACTAATTCGCGACTGCATTTGCAATACGCAGGTACCTGAACTCCGAGTCCGAGACACTTCGGTTAGTTTCTGTATTTGTTGTACAGTTGGGCGCTAATTGCGTGATACAATGAATATTTCAATCGGAGAGCAGAGAAGAATCTCAAGGGGTCAAGAGTTACTTTCCCGGGCCTAATTCAAATTTTTTATTCAAAGGCATAGGATGCAAGAAACACTTTCAATGATACAACTAGGTTGAAGGTACCTTGGGAGTTTCTACGTAATCTCCGTTTATTCGATTAAAATAACATGGGTATAATCACTGAATTATGGGATATTTAGAATTCAGGACTCGCACAAATTGAAAGGACGGTAGAATCAAATCCTCGTTTAAGATTTATACTGAACGAGATTTGATATTTATCATTTGTCTGCGTGTGATGTATGAAATCTACATCTTGTTTCTATCTGGTTTCATACTAATCGATTAATCTGTGAATCTGAACTATTTCGGAAATATCGTTACATGCACGCTTTATTTAAAAAGGATAAACCTAATGGATGCAGGCAGGGAGACTGCACTTATGCATTGATACGCGCTGCATTCATCAGTCTGTTATTTACAACACGCGTATCCCCGTCAGCTCTATGTGCATGCATCTGTCCCTTGTACGATATAACACTATTAGAAACTTTTGTAAATTAGAATATTTCATCATTATTAAATATCTATCAACCCTTCATTTATTGTGATGCCCCATCCTGCAAGGGTAAGTTCTGACACTTTTCAAGTCGTATCTGGTATCATCGTGACTCTGTTAAGTAACATCACGGAATAAACATCTTTGCGTAGATTGAGTCAATCGCTATCAAAGACCAACTCAATTCAATTTGCGGTCAAGGTGCCACATTCGTCGTAAATACGATAGTCGTTTTTTCGGTCCGTGTTCATTTTATGCGACTACCTACTCAAATGTACGATAAAAACGTATGTAGTAGGAAAATCTGTAAATGTAATCTCAGTAACCGTATCAAGGGTCGAGTGAAATCGCTACGGTAGACGTGGAGCACTTCACACCTCAAAATTTAGTAGCTGTGGAATTCTACACCTCGGATATCTGCAGTTTCAAAAAATTCAATTTTGTGTCAATTACTTGAATATCATCGACGCTGCTTGATCACTCGGACGTGGTAGCCATAATCCACAGTCACCAAGATATAGCCGAAGAATTAGATCTCGACTTTCTGATGAACGAATTCATCAACCCCAACTGCAGAAAAGCAACTTTCGGTAGATCAAAGTGAAATGAACGTGTACTTTATTATATGGGACAGATTCACAAGTTTAACAGTGTTATCTTATGCTAATCCAAATTATGCTAAACCCCACCACCCAACCCTACACCCAGCTCCATACCTCCGAAATACACGTTCCTCTACCCCTGACCGTATCTTCGTACCTCTGTTTACCACGAGTCTATTAAAGCTACTAATATAGTTGTACACATGTTAATTCTTATTGTTAGAATGGTTGGGAAAAAACGAGACTCCAATAATTCTATTGGTATATTTATTATATAGAAATACGTTAGGTTAATATTCGAATATTCGGGACAACACCTGACATTCGTGGCGCTTTCTCTGCGATCTTGTTTTCGACTCCATTTGACTCTGTGTACAGAAAAACAACACTCTTGCTTCTCACACACTCGCTCGGTATTAGAATACATACGTGTAGGTCAGATTCGGTTTCCTCAATGTCACTATACATTACAGAGTGTAGATATAAGTGTGTACAATATAAATGTATAGTACATACATCAACACTTATACGCAACTACGTCATATATTCTGTTGACCCCGGGTCGTTTCCCGCCGCTAGGCATTGTTTCGCAAGTTGGGAATATTGGGGTTATTGACAGATTAGAAATCATTCTAATTATGCAAAACCCAATCTAAAAACATTTGAAAAAAAACTCTGTGAACAATATGCAGGATATCGAATTAATTACTATTCAGCAGAATCACGCCTCGTTTATTCGATTAAACATGAGTTTTTTGTTTCGGAGGGCGTTGCTTGGCTAGTTTCAATGGATCCAACATATCAACAACTTGTAATCCCAATCCATGCGAAATATTGCGAAATTCTTTGTTACTTTTTGCGGTGCGTTCGTCAACCTAGTGATCATCTTGTACGTTCTCGAACAAGGCGGAACGCCGTGTTACCAAAATATTTTCCATACGAGCCAAAGAGCGAAGGAATATAAGGCGAGACGAACCATCGAATGGACGATGTAAAAGCTGTAATAAATGCGGAATGAAAATCATATTTCAGGGTATATTTTTGCTTCCGTCGAAATGATCTGCAATCAACGATGATTCGTTGACCGCGATTAATATATCATCAAGGCGGTGACTCGGCACTAATTTTTACTTACTAAATGTATCGTCGTTTCGCTTTATCTTCATTTCCAGGAGGATCGTTTAGTAGATACTTTTTGATACCGCCAACTATTCGTATACAATATTTCTCCCAGTCGACTTCTTGCATACTGAAAGGAAATTCCTTCTTGTCCGTAGGCCCAATTCGTTGCCAAAGGCTCCGAACTCGATGAGTTTCGAAGTCCCATTCCTTCGTGATAAAATATCCTATGGTGATCCACGCATTCCCTAACATAGTCGCAAGCTTTTGCATCCTGAAATAATGAACGATCCTTCAGGCCACGAGTGCGGCTCGAACTAAATAAATCGAAACTACATGCAATTACGTTTACTAGGCAAAGACGATACTGGTATCGTTGTTTCAAGCTTACCGCGGCTGTTTTCCTAACAATCTTGCGACGCCGTCAATTATGAACGCCGGCACAGTATGCAGAAAAAATTGTAATACACTCAAAACAAATCTTGACGTTGTTACGAAGAAGAAAGGATAGTAGACCAATTGCACTGATGGGTTTTCATTATAATAACTCATGAAATCCCCTATGCACTGGCCGCAAGTGATGGGTTTCTCATTTCCGTTGGCATAATTGTATACAGGAATATTCTCATGGTGCCTGAAAGCAAACGAGTCAAATGTACGTCATCGGATATTTACTAATCCGAAAATTACACAATAACTTTTGAATCATGCGATACCGTTATTTGTTTAATTTTCCATTTCTGTTAGTTTGTGAAGAATGTGTGTTCCATAATGCAAATGCATTTATATTTGGATTTTCTATGTATAAAAGGCGGTATGAATCGGCATTCGAAGACGTTACCTTTTTTTAGTGACGGCTGTTTCCCACGCGGAAGAAATTAAAGCGTTGCAGACATAATCCACTGGAACTAGGTCGATTCTCGCATTAGAATCATAGAAACCGATGTGATTTAAGCCGAGATCAGTTGCACATATCATCGCTGGAAACCCAGCAACGCCAGAAATCCAACCCGGCATTGGCTCCTCGTATGAATTAATCACTAGGAAAAATTATTGTCCTCTTTTAACAAGCAATGATTGTAACAACAACAATTGGAAAAGAAAAATGTAACCTTTGTTTGATCTCAGTTACAACCCATTCTTGGATTTATGCAAGAGTCGAGTGGAATTTCGGATGCAATGTTCACTTTAGTCATGGTAAGAATAATCATAGAATAAGAATATCACCGATCGATGGTCTGAAAACTGCGAACGGCAATTCTCCAGCGAATTCGGCGACGACACCTTCGCCTATAGCCTTGGTAAAGGTGTAAGTGTTCGGCCATCCTTTCAAGACTCTGCAATTGAACACTTTGATTACCATCCTTAGTCACGCACTCCCACGACAAGCCCGCTTGAAAAACCTACGATTTCGTAACGGATTCGACGTCGCCTTCCGACATCTCGGTGTTCTTCAAGCTTTCGCAGAGGTCGTTCGCCTCCCTGTAGCTCAATGGCGGAACGTACAACTTTTCGTCGATGCTACTGAGAACGCAGTTGCTGTAAGCAGTTGACAGGTGGACGCCGACCTGGAACAGAACAGGGTTAAGGTGATCGCGAGCTGAAACGTTCGGCAGCTGGAAGTGACGGAGACGCCGTGAATCGCGAGGCGAAGTTATAATTCACAGCTGGTGCATCGGCCCCGCTACAAGACGCTGGAAAAATCCTCTCACCGCCAGGTTCTTGCACGCTTTGGCAATGTCCAGCACGTATTTAACGCCGTTGACGTTCAAGGGAATCGCTTTGTCCAGTCTTTCGGTAAAACGCACCGTGGCAGCTGCGTGGAAGATGACGGATACCTGAAAAGAGTTCGGCGATTTTTAGGGGGCGACAAGTGGATACGAAGAGTCAACGTGCACCCTGCGAACCTCGTCGACGATGCGCTCGCGATCCTCTGCCGATAATCCCAGTCCTTCGGAGGCTACGTCACCGGCAACTGGAACCAACTTCTTCGAAAAGTCCGGAGAGCTGGTCCGCAAAACGTCGAACACCTGCAGCGAAATACATGCGCGATTTATCGCCAGCTCAGACATTGCAAGAAATTTGGCAAATCTCACCGGTTCGAGAAGCAGAGAATCCATTCGCTCTTGTGTAGTTTTTCCTTTCTTTCCGCGGATCAGAAGGTAGACGGTTCCGATTTCTTCACAGCTTCGGAGTAACTTTTCCACCAGTGCCTTACCCAAGAAACCGGTTCCACCTGGCAATTTTTAGTAAATGTAAGTCTCTTTGTCAATTGAACGTGGGCCACAATTCAAAAAAACAATCTCTTTGGTATAATTCAAACAAATGTTTGTCCCTCGAGAAGGACATTATTATTTTTATTTTGTTATTTGAACGGCACCAACCGGTGATGAAGATGTTTCGACCTGCGTAAAACTGTCGTATTTCTGACATGTTTCTTTTATTGCGGTACCGGAGTGACTCTTAGCTTCGTCGCTAACTTCGCGTTACTTATGGATGAGATACCGCGTGCACAAATGTAAATTTATTAATTCACACACATTTTGTGCAATGTGCAAACGGATGCGAATTGAAATATGACAACGTCGTAGCATCCTGGGTAGAGTCATTGTTTCACAATAGGACTGGAAAATGAAAGTAATTTCCGCTTGAAAACTTGAACTGATTTCTACAATGTCACCAGTGTGGGAACAAGGTGAATCGTGAGACGACACATTTGCAGGTCAGGCAGAAAATTTGTGGTAGATGAAGATTATTTTTGAACTCCACTTCAAGAATACGCTTATTAAATTGCAACACCATATCAGTTAACGTCAAAGTGCAGACTGACAGGGGGAAGATTAGCTTGGGCTGCCTCGACCACATCGGAACTTACGTTTCGAAGCCGGCACGGTGATCTCCGCCCCGAAACCGTGGACGACATTCACTCCGTTTGTACATGTGTGTAGGATACCGAGAAACTTTGTCGAGGTTTCAACCCGACGACGAACGCCGCGTCGAGTTCTACCCTGCATCGTCTGCTCAATCACTCGCCGCACGTCCTAAGAAGCGAATGTCATACTTCACCAGGATTGTAGGTAGGCGTGATTATGATGAAACGTCAACCGAACTTCCCGACAACTCCGACGCATGAACAGTGGATACGTGGTGGCTGCTTGACACGGAAGCAAACGCTACGGAATGGTATTAAAAACACTGGAGTGTAATGGTTTTGAACCTTATAATTATGCAGTACCTTTTCAAATCGTTCAGATCTCGGTTTGTGCTGGTCGAATTTTTGCAGACTCTCTTGCATCGGATAGTATGGGGATATTGTTTCATTCGAGTTCACCATCACCGGAACAAGTAACGCAATCGGTGGAGATCCTTGAATGATGTTTTTTCCTTTGATTCAGACGCTTCAGGGGTCCATTCCCTGATATTTCGAATATCAAAAGCACCAAAACGACTCGCTCTCTCGCCCAGCTGGCACGAGAAAAACCTTTTACATCGTCATTTCCATGCCCCAACCCTCAGTCATCCGTGGCTTTGCAAATTGGTGCCGTATAGGAACAAGCAAACCTCCGCGGATGCTATGGCGAAGTTATTTCCGCAAATTGCATTTCGTTTGAGCCATATACCTACACACTCACCCCAAAACCTCAGATTCCATTCTACGTTTTCATTTTATTCCACGCGTATTGTTTTTTTTTTTTCCTTTTTTTCTTTTTCTACTTATTTACCTTTGCCAAACGGAGGAATGGAAGGTGGAAGAGAACGAATCGGCGTTTGTTAAGCGACCGTTCAAACGTTCAATTACACTGAAATACCGCGAGTATACAGTCATTGCAAATATTCGAAGGTACGTGTTCGACTTTGTGGGAGGAGTTTTTGCCCCGTCGCATGCTTGGACATCCGGCGGAACACGGTAACCATTTATAGGGTGTCAGGTCGAACTTGGCCATGCAACGGTGAACGAGGGTGCATGACATCGAGGTAAACCTGCAGGGCCTGCAACTGTGTGGAAAACAGTTAGCGAGCTTACGCACACTAGCCAGGCGACGTTCACCATTAATAAGTTGACCACCGACGTGATCTACGGCTAACCATTTCACGGGGACATTTCGCATTTACGACACTCGGAATATTATCCCCTTGGAGTTTACACCGTCTGTTTACTTGGATGTCGGCGATACCTACATGCATCTGTACACCTGGACGAACGCCCATCTATGCGCGTTCCGACGACACAAACCCAATTAGTTACTCAGGCGCTGGATACACCGTGGCTACCACCAACGGTACCTCATCACTTCGCTGCCCTGTCGCAAACTTTACCGTAAATAATTCTCTGCTTTCCGAGCTCACCTTAACAGCTCGCAATCAGATCAATTAACCTGCCCTGAACTCGGAGATTCGTTGAGTAAGGATTTGTTCTCCTCGGTTACCTAGCGCAGAGCACTGCATATACGTGCCAGGATGATCAGTCGTATAAAACAGCTGAAGCATCTCTTCTTGAGGAATTGTGAGAAGTAATTCTTGGGTTCAATGACTGCGCTGAAACGAGCCGAGAGAGTTCCATTGCATCTCTGAGAAGAAACGAGAAAGTTCAAGCAGATCCTGGACGAGCATTGGCGGTGGAAGTGGCCAAGTGGAAAAACTCGATACACAGACTGGGGTAGAAATGTGCGTTCGGCAAAGCTTGCAAATATTGCGTTTACCAGCAGCCAGATCGTTAGCCAGAACCAGGAGCCCCTTACTCGCCTTGGCCAAGAGTCTAGGCGGAGTGTGCAATGTAGTGGAGGGCAGGGAGTGCACGGCACGGAGTCGAGAAGTTGCAGAGTCGCGGTGAAGCCGGCGAAACAAGTAGAACCGGGTGGCCGAGGGAGGCCAAGGAGGAGCAGCAGACTGTCTCTATACCTCTCTCACGGCGCATGGAGAGTCGGACCAGAGGAGAGAAGAACAGAGCAGAGCGGAGTGTAGAGACTGCGGAACGGTCTGGCATTGTGCTTGCAAATCAAGCGGCCAAATTTACATGAGATTTATGGCATTCCGTTTGCCCGTGTCTCTCTTACCTAGTCCGCCGCATCCGCTCAACTTATGGCTATGCGTGACGCCCTTTGCACCCTGCAGGACCTCCCTGCCGATCCATCCACATCCCGACCGCACTGCACGATTCACAATCAGACCTTGTCTAACGACTGCGACGCCTATTCATTCCGGAAATCTGCGTACGCGGACGTAACGAGCTTTTTCCCTCATATCGTACCGTCCTGGTCGACGAAGCTCTCGTCGCCTGTTCTCGCGATGTAGATGTGAGCTTCGGGCTCAACACCTCCGCACCCTTTCGCTACAAGGCTGGGTTGCGTAGGTATCCGGGCACTTGGAATAAAATTAAGTCAACGAGGGTGCGTATATTGTCGGAGGGAAAAGCACCACTTGTGTACTCATATATTTCATACCACCGGGCACGATTTTATCTTACTGAATATGGATATGTACACGCGTCATATAACATGTTGCTCGAATCAACTTGAGCCGACGTTACGTCATGGACGTAAAAAATTTCGGTTCTACCGCACACCCATGATCCACGGGTGAACCCCTCTTCCGTCGCACGTTCGTATACATTCGTATTATCATATAAATCAACGCGAATGAGCGACTCCACCTCGACCCTTCACCGTTCTCTCTTTATCATCCCATTGACTCTCCATTTTTGGTGGAGCATTTACGGTAGCACCTCGGAAGAGAGTAACAGAGTAACTGATTCGCGAGTCTAAAAAATTTACGACTTCTCTTGAACATTACGAGTTTCCTTGAATACATTTCGAACTTTCCAAGTCTCCGATAGTCATCAGAGTACTTCAACATCCCTCAATTTCCAGATACAAAACAAATGTCCGCGGATATCACGAGCACAAGTCGAGGGTACTTTGGGCGCCTTTTTCAAACTTCAAACTCAAGTTACATCTCATGAATAATTCAACCAGTCGGCTCACCGGCCGTTTTATCATACGGTCACAAGTTCGCCGTGATAACGTCTGGCGATTCTGCGTGTGTCAGTGGGTCTGAGGGTCGAGGACAAGGGCTTTCACCGCCTGGAAACCGCCCGCTCTGCAGGTCGGGATTTACGTGGACTCCTGACACCGCCTCGGAAGCTCGCCTCGACCCTGCTGTTCACGATATAGGTATGTATGTGCACCGGCTTCTACGGGCGCCTCACAGCCCGCTTAAATATTAATTGTTCCTGGCGGTAGAAGACGGTTGATTACCAACGTCCCACCCTGTAACGGAAAGCTTACGCACGCCACGCCTCGTCTTTTTCACCCGTAACAATATAGGTGTAAGAAAGGTCATTGCGTGCTTCGGTAAAGGCCTGCTAATCATTTGTGTTTTTTTTTTTTTTCATGTGAAGATACGAGCGAGGAATAAGAAGAAAGAGAAAATTTTTGCTGCAAAATGAATTACGGTGAATTTTGTTTTTTATCTTCTCTCGCTGCTTTTCTTTTTTTTTTTTTTTTTTTCTTAACCTGTCTCGTGAAATTGATAAGCCATTTTCACTAAACAATGACGCACATCCAACACGTGTGTCGAGCTGCGAAATTAATTTCTTTTAGGAATGTGCAAGTGGGTGACGGGGTGGAGACGGTGTTCGACCGCGGTCAATGCATGTTTAACACGATTCGCGATGTTTTGTTTTATTATTCTTTCTTACAATCAGTGTTATTATCCTTCTTTTGTTATAAACATTACCCGCTCTCCGCGGGTATTCGGAAAATTTTTATCCTCTCCATACGCACGGTTTTTCACTTTTATTACAATATATGGAACGCTTCACGAACGGCTGTGCCAAATTCACCTGTACGCTCTCGTGTACACACACACACGCACACGCACGCAACGCACGCACATTCGCTGACTCAAGCACCTTTTATACTCGCATGAAATGGCGCTAGGCTTTTAAATGAGGGAAAAAGAGATTCAAAATGATATTAATGAAAAAGAGGGAAAAAAGTAAATTAAATATCGAACACCGCGGAGGTCGGAGTTGGGCTTGTCTCGTCTACGAATCTGCAGGGAAGGTGTCGAATAGTTCTTCTCGTATGCGATCCCTCAGGGATATTTGTCTCAGTGTGACACTATTAAAGAGCGGCAGACTTATTTGCGGACTCTTGAGGTCATTTTAGAATTCATTCGCCGTCTGGCTAGAGGCTCTTTTTCACCCTTGACGCGACTGATTCATGACTAGCCGTGCCCCGGTCACGATTTATATATACCTATGAGTTTTAGCAGCAGTTGCCGGAAAACAAACGACATTTTTTTTTCGGTTGATTTTTTCGTATGGATTCGCGAAGTTGCGACTAGGCGCGCCGCGAGAAACGAAATCGCCAAGCTAAAGATTGAACTTTCAAAACTGAGAGAGGACGATTAATCCAGATGAAAGATTACACAAAAGAGACTTTCGCGCCTCCCCAAGAAGAAACCTTCGCAATTAACCAAAATCTCTCGGCCACTTATCCCCAGGGGTCGGATTATGGACCTCTTTAATTATACCGAAATGAACACCGCCCGTGTAAATTAGCCGACCTCGAGGCACGTCATAGGCTTTATTAAATGATTTACGATAAACAGTAAGACAATTATTAACTGTATATTGCGTAACGTTGAACTGCACTTTGGGCCTGAATTAGAAAGGCTTTCCAACTTGAGCCTGCCTCATTCGCTGTATAATATATACCTCGTGAAATATGAACGGTGCTATCGTTTAAATATAACCGACGAGCTTCTCTTTGTGCGAACCTCCACTCATCCCAACAATGGCACTGCAGTGTACAAAACTGATAATTACCGAGTAATATTCATTCGCTGACGATAATTCTTGCTGAGATCGAGACTTTGTCGAGTGGGTATGACTCGGATTTGAAACCGCGATATCACTGATCCGAGAGAAAACAATTCCCTGATACGTGCAGTCCATTCGTCCCGTCCTTTTGACGGAAAATGAGAGGCCACTTTGATCTGGTGATTCATACTAGATCAGGCTCCTCGTCAAAGATAGCAATTATCGAATCACCGGCAAAAATTTTCGTCTATCGCCTGCTGAAGTTTCAGTCTAGCAGCACTATTGACGCTCGAATCAATCGTTGGGCACATCCGCACTTCGCAGAGGCATCGTTATTCGACATTAATAACTGAATCACCCAAAGAGGTGAATTCGACATACGTTAATAATGTAGGGATATAGTTGAAAAACGATAAGGATTGTTTTCCTCAAAGTATGAAACTTTGATCGTGACGTGAAGGCGATATTTAATAGCGCATTGTTATAATGACGGGCTGAACTCGGAGAAAACTTTTTGCTTTTTGAAAAAAATCAATTGGTAGACGAATGATACAGAAAATTTTTATTTTATAAGTGTACCTTTAAATACGAAATCTCGATTCTAATTTAATCAATTTAACGAAATTATAGTTTTCTCACGGTATGTTCAAAATATTGAATACCCTCTGGTAGATTCAACTAAATCGCTTCATACTGTTAACTACATCCATTCGGTGGATACAGATTACTCAAATTGATTACCGCTATCAAATAATATGTTAGGTACATCGTAAATCTACAAAAACAATTTGTTTGAAGTGGCAAAATACTCTCTGTGACAGGTCAAAAAACCTTTCTCGCGGGAGAAGTAAGACGAGGAGTTATTAGTAGGAGCTTCAGGCATTTGTCTAGTATAATCAGAAGAACTCGATCGTTTCTGGTTCGATACCATTTAATCAGCCTGTCAATTCGCAATGGCGTATTTCTCGATCATTGTTTTCCGTGACTCTTAATTCATGTAGCTCGAATTTCGATCAGAGGATAATTTTTTCACATGCAACAATTAAATAATAATTTTTCAATCATTACAAAATGGTTTCACATCTGCAGATCTGATTTCGGAATCATAAAAGAATCTATAGAATTGTGTTGCCAAATCTTTTCTCAGACGTTACCGAAACATTATGTTTTCTGCGCGGTGTAAAATCAACCAAACTTTTTGGTGTGAAAATAATGTTGGACGGAATGTATATATTACCCTGAAATTTCGTCGCTATGAACCAATTTTGGACATTTCAACCAAATTTCTTTCCGAGTGTGTGTTTGATTTGCCGAAGGTGGCATTTATCGGCCTGGAACGTCAACCAGAAGATATCAGGGCAATTTAACGCCCGGGGATCAAAAACATCAACTAAAGTCTGCATGAGCTGGTACTGTGCATGAGTGATCCCTCGACAGAAAACGTCGCTTTAATAAAACCCGCGGCCTCTTGTAGAGCACGCCCTTGTAGCATTTATTACGAACGCCAACGGGTACAATGCCTCTCTGAATTTGTAAGGCAGCCATCTTTATTCCTCCATGTGCCACGAGCCGCGAGCCGTGCCTGCAGAACTTTGCAGCCTCCGGCTCCTATGAGGAACCAGCGTTTGTCCTTGGGCACGAAACGACCAGGATGAATCCGGGGAAAGGTCGATCTCTGGCTAGCGTGATGTCGCCGCCTTTTCCTTGCCCTTTTTCTGCCCTCAAAATTACGTCTTCTTCCTCTCCTCGTCTCCTCTCCTGGCGTTTTTACCCCACTCAGTGTTTTGGTTCTCTTTTTATTCATTCGTTTTTGCCTTCACTTTCTTTTTTCATCGACACCGTTTTCGGATTATTATAACAATCATGAGGTGTGGCACGAATATCCGAAGTCACGAATTTCTGCAAAAACGCTGCAGACCACCTGGACGATACCAGGGGCGGTGTAACCCCTACCGTAGGTGAGGAGCACTCCACACCTTGGATGTATGCAGTTTCAAAAAATTCAATTTCAATTGTGTCAATCACTTGAATAACAACGACGCTGCTTGACCACTCGGACGTGGTAGCTATAATCCGTAGTCACCAAGATATAGCTGAAGAATTAGATCTCGACTTTCTGATGAACGAATTCATCAACCCCAACAACTGCAGAAAAGCAACTTTCGGTACATCAAAGTGGAATGAACGTGTACTTTGTTATATGGGACAGATTCATAAGTTTAACAGTGTTATCTTATGCTAGTCCAAATTATGCTAAACCCCACCACTCAACCCTACACCCAGCTCCATACCTCGGAAATACACGTTCCGCTACCCCTGACCGTATCTTCGTACCTCTGTTTACCACGAGTCTATTGAAACTACTAATATATTTGTACACATGTTAATTCTTATACGCAACTACGTAATATATTCAGTTGACCCCGGGTCGTTTCCTGCCGCTAGGCATTGTTTCGCAAGTTGGGAATGTTGGGGTCATTGACAGATTAGGAATCATTCTAATTATGCAAAACCCAATCTGAAAACATTTGAAAAGAAACTCCGTGAACAATCTGCAGGATATCAAATTTATTACTAATCAGCAGAATCACGCCTCGTTTATTCGATTAAACATGAGTTTTTTGTTTCGGAGGGCGTTGCTTGGCTAGTTTCAATGGATCCAACATATAGACAACTTGTAATCCCAATCCATGCGAAATATTGCAAAATTCTTTGTTACTTTTTGCGGTGCGTTCGTCAACCTAGTGATCATGTTGTACGTCTCGAACAAGGCGGAACGCCTTGTTACCAAAATATTTTCCATACGAGCCAAAGAGCGAAGGAATATAAGGCGAGACGAACCATCGAATGGACGATGTAAAAGCTGTAATAAATGCGGAATGAAAATCATATTTCAGGGTATATTTTTGCTTCCGTCGAAATGATCTGCAATCAACGATGATTCGTTGACCGCGATTAATATATCATCAAGGCGGTAACTCGGCACTAATTTTTACTTACTAAATGTATCGTCGTTTCGCTTTGTCTTCATTTCCAGGAGGATCGTTTAGTAGATACTTTTTGAGACCGCCAACTATACGTATACAATATTTCTCCCAGTCGACTTCTTGCATACTGAAAGGGAATTCCTTCTTGTCCGTAGGCCCAATTCGTTGCCAAAGGCTCCGAACTCGATGAGTTTCGAAGTCCCATTCCTTCGTGATAAAATATCCCACGGTGATCCACGCATTCCCTAACAAAGTCGCAAGCTTTTGCATCCTGAAATAATGAACGATCCTTCAGGCCACGAGTGCGGCTCGAACTAAATAAATCGAAACTACATGCAATTACGTTTACTAGGCAAAGACGATACTGGTATCGATGTTTCAAGCTTACCGCGGCTGTTTTCCTAACAATCTTGCGACGCCGTCAATTATGAACGCCGGCAAAGTATGCAGAAAAAATTGTAATACACTCAAAACAAATCTTGACGTTGTTATGACCAAGAAAGGATAGTAGATCAATTGCACTGATGGGTTTTCATTATAATAACTCATGAAATCCCCTATGCACTGGCCGCAAGTGATGGGCTTCTCATTTCCGCCGACATAATTGTAGACAGGAATATTCTCATGGTGCCTGAAAGCAAACGAGTCAAATGTACGTCACCGGATATTTACTAATCCGAAAATTACACAATAACTTTTGAAGCATGCGATACCTTTATTTGTTTAATTTTCCATTTCTGTTAGTTTGTGAAAAGTGTATGTTCCATAATGCAAATGCATTTATATTTAGATTTTCTATGTATAAAAGGCGGTATGAATCGGCATTCGAAGACGTTACCTTTTTTTAGTGACGGCTGTTTCCCAAGCGGAAGAAATTAAAGCGTTGCAGACATAATCCACTGGAACTAGGTCGATTCTCGCATCAGAATCAAAGAAACCAATGTGATTTAAGCCGAGACCAGATGCACATATAATCGCTGGAAACCCAGCAATGCCAGAAACCCAACCCGGCATTGGCTCCTCGTATGAATTAATTACTGGGAAAAATTATTGTCCTCTTTTAACAAGCAATGATTGTAACAACAACAATTGGAAAAGAAAAATGTAACCTTTGTTTGATCTCAGTTACAACCCATTCTTGGATTTATGCAAGAGTCGAGTGGAATTTCGGATGCAATGTTCACTTTAGTCATGGTAAGAATAATCATAGAATAAGAATATCACCGATCGATGGTCTGAAAACTGCGAACGGCAATTCTCCAGCGAATTCGGCGACGACACCTTCGCCGATCGCCTTGGTAAAGGTGTAAGTGTTCGGCCATCCTTTCAAGACTCTGCAATTGAACACTTTGATCACCATCCTTAGTCACGCACTCCCACGACAAGCCCGCTTGAAAAACCTACGATTTCGTAACGGATTCGACGTCGCCTTCCGACATCTCGGTGTTCTTCAAGCTTTCGCAGAGGTCGTTCGCCTCCCTGTAGCTCAATGGCGGAACGTACAACTTTTCGTCGATGCTACTGAGAACGCAGTTGCTGAAAGCAGTTGACAGGTGGACGCCGACCTGGAACAGAACAGAGTTAAGGTGATCGCGAGCTGAAACGTTCGGCAGCTGGAATTGACGGAGACGCCGTGAATCGCGAGGCGAAGTTATAATTCACAGCTGGTGCATCGGCACCGCTACAAGACGCTGGAAAAATCCTCTCACCGCCAGGTTCTTGCACGCTTTGGCAATGTCCAGCACGTATTTAACGCCGTTGACGTTCAAGGGAATCGCTTTGTCCAGTCTTTCGGTAAAACGCACCGTGGCAGCTGCGTGGAAGATGACGGATACCTGAAAAGAGTTCGGCGCTTTTTAGGGGGCGACAAGTGGATACGAAGAGTCAACGTGCACCCTGCGAACCTCGTTGACGATGCGCTCGCGATCCTCTGCCGATAATCCCAGTCCTTCGGAGGCTACGTCACCGGCAACTGGAACCAACTTCTTCGAAAAGTCCGGAGAGCTGGTCCGCAAAACGTCGAACACCTGCAGCAAAATACATGCGCGATTTATCGCCAGCTCAGACATTGCAAGAAATTTGGCAAATCTCACCGGTTCGAGAAGCAGAGAATCCATTCGCTCTTGTGTAGTTTTTCCTTTCTTTTCGCGGACCAGAAGGTAGACGGTTCCGATTTCTTCACAGCTTCGGAGTAACTTTTCCACCAGTGCCTTACCCAAGAAACCGGTTCCACCTGGCAATTTTTAGTAAATGTAAGTCTCTTTGTCAATTGAACGTGGGCCACAATTCAAAAAAACAATCTCATTGGTATAATTCAAACAAATGTTTGTCCCTCGAGAAGGACATTATTATTTTTATTTTGTTATTTGAACGGCACCAACCGGTGATGAAGATGTTTCGACCTGCGTAAAACTGTCGTATTTCTGACATGTTTCTTCTATTGCGGTACCGGAGTAACTCTTTGCGTCGTCGCTAACTTCGCGTTACTTATGGATGAGATACCACGTGCACGAATGTAAATTTATTAACTATCTCACACACATTTTGTACAATGTGCAAACGAATGCGAATTAAAAATGACAACGTCGTAGCTTCCTGGGTAGAGTCATTGTTTCACAATAGGACCGGAAGATAAAAGTAATTTCCGCTTGAAAACTTTAACTAATTCCTACAACGTCACCGGTGTGGGAACAAGGTGAATCGTGAGACGACACTTTTGCAGGTCAGGCAGAAAATTTGTGGTAGATGAAGATTATTTTTGAACTCCACTTCAAGAATACGCTTATTAAATTGAAACACCATATCAGTCAATTATTCCAATTCTTGTATAAGATTGATCTCTGCGAAGGGATCATAAAACTAGATCACTTGTCAATTGCTTGGGAATTCCTGTACAGCCATTTTGACCTTAATTTCGGACAATTGGATTCTAAATTTTCCTCTTTACTCACAGATGAGTAATCAAAATCAATGATCAACTGTTAAGTAATGATATATTGAGATCACTTGTTGAGAGGATTGCCATCCCCATGTTTTCCCAATTTTTCAGTTACAGTCGGGAAATGTTTGTATAGTTGTTCCATCTTTACCTGTCCATTTGGTATTTATAAATTTTAGAACTGATCACTGGTGACGCAATATTTTCTAACACTTGAAGCATACAGCCCAGTGCATAATAAACACATTTGAACGTTGTCAGGTCAGGTGAAAGTACGCAGGAACTTCGGTGACGACGATCGGGGAAAATTGAATTCTTTTTTCATCAAGAATACACGTTGCAAGGTTCAACTGAATCCTGCCAATTCATGATGAAGTATCTCTGCTGATGTCCGCAGGTTAAGTGGAACTATCGGACGGAAATTTATGGCTCCTTAAATAGTACGGAAAATCCATGAAATGCTCTCTAGATCATCCACAGAATCAAGGTGCTGACGACTCCCGTATGAAGACGGTAGAGAGTGAAACATACGAAAGGATCTGATCTATGAATAGTCAATGATTCTTTCACAGTTGGTGCGATGAATGCACTGAGAGAAAAAATAAAGTACCGCGACCTGACCGCAAGGTTGGACAAACCTCGCTGCAGCAACACACATTTGGCTTACGAGTCAAGTGCTCGAATGTGGATTCATTAAAAGTCACGTTATCTCGTTAATGACGCGAAGGATTTGCCCCCAAATTTTCATTCATTCAAATTTGAAATATTTTATTTGCTTCATCTGTATTATACAGTTAGAATGACAAAAACAAGGTAGTGAAACTAATTCGCGACTGCATTTGCAATACGCAGGTACCTGAACGCAGAGTCCGAGACACTTCGGTTAGTTTCTGTATTTGTTTTACAGTTGGGCGCTAATTGCGTGATACAATGAATATTTCAATCGGAGAGCAGAGAAGAATCTCAAGGGGTCAAGAGTTACTTTCCCGGGCCTAATTCAAATTTTTTATTCAAAGGCATAGGATGCAAGAAACACTTTCAATGATACAACTAGGTTGAAGGTACCTTGGGAGTTTCTATGTAATCTCCGTTCATTCGATTAAAATAACATGGGTATAATCACTGAATTATGGGATATTTAATATCATGGAATTCAGGACTCGCACAAATTGAAAGGACGGTAGAATCAAATCCTCGTTTAAGATTTATACTGAACGAGATTTGATATTTATCATTTGTCTGCGTGTGATTTATGAAATCTACATCTTGTTTCTATCTGGTTTCATACTAATCGATTAATCTGTGAATCTGAACTATTTCGGAAATATCGTTACATGCACGCTTTATTTAAAAAGGATAAACCTAATGGATGCAGGCAGGGAGACTGCACTTATGCATTGATACGCGCTGCATTCATCAGTCTGTTATTTACAACACGCGTATCCCCGTCAGCTCTATGTGCATGCATCTGTCCCTTGTACGATATAACACTATTAGAAACTTTTGTAAATTAGAATATTTCATCATTATTAAATATCTATCAACCCTTCATTTATTGTGATGCCCCATCCTGCAAGGGTAAGTTCTGACACTTTTCAAGTCGTATCTGGTATCATCGTGACTCTGTTAAGTAACATCACGGAATAAACATCTTTGCGTAGATTGAGTCAATCGCTATCAAAGACCAACTCAATTCAATTTGCGGTCAAGGTGCCACATTCGTCGTAAATACGATAGTTGTTTTTTCGGTCCGTGTTCATTTTATGCGACTACCTACTCAAATGTACGATAAAAACGTATGTAGCAGGAAAATCTGTAAATGTAATCTCAGTAACCGTATCAAGGGTCGGGTGAAATCGCTACGGTAGACGTGGAGCACTCCACGCCTCAAAATTTAGTAGCTGTGGAATTCCACACCTCGGATATCTGCAGTTTCAAAAAATTCAATTTTGTGTCAATTACTTGAATATCATCGACGCTGCTTGATCACTCGGACGTGGTAGCCATAATCCACAGTCACCAAGATATAGCTGAAGAATTAGATACCGACTTTCTGATGAACGAATTCATCAATCTCAACAACTGCAGAAAAGCAACTTTCGGTACATCAACGTGAATCGAAAGTGTACTTTTTATAGAACAGACTGAAAAGTTTAACGGTGTTGTTTTATGCTGAACCAAATCAACCTCTTCACACCTACACTCAGCTCCACACTTCGGAAATATACAATCCACCGCCCCTGGACGATACTAAATGCTACTTTGATGGTTTTTTTTTTTTTTTTAACTTTCATAGTTTTTTTTTTCGTGGTGCAATGATTAAAACAGGATAATCTACCCTCTAGTTTGGCCTTTCACGTGCAGCTATCCTTAGCATGGAAAATATTTTTCGTAAAACAGAATTTCGATATGCCTGTTTAAACTTACTTACTATAGCAGGTGTTACCGGTTTTTTCAGGATTAATCAGATTCGTTAAAACTTTTTCACAGCGATATAATTTGGTCTAATATTATACGGGATTGATCACTTGTTCCTTTTTAACCATAATGATGAAGTTTAGCGTGGAAAACGAACTGGTACACAAAAAATATGCTTCGAAAAAGAGAGTGGCAACGGTCCGTAATAAAATAACTAAAAAGTAGGAACTTTTTTCCGTCATAGATACCAGCGCGATATTTTTTACTTAATTAAAACAGCGAACCTGAGTTCTCTGGGCGAACCGTATCATATTCCGAGCTCCTGATGAATAAAAAATTGAATTTTATCCTCAGCCGGCGAGCGACGCGAGCTGTGATATGATTGAATATGAGCTGGCGATGTTGGTAACCCATCGGGCTTACAGGCTGGATTAGCGGTCGAACCGTTCGATCAAATAGACGCTTCGAAAATTGTTCGTTCGCACAGAGACAAAATTTCATTGTTCCTAGTTACTAGAAAATCTAGTGAAATAGATATCGTTACAATAATGATGGTTCAAATATTATTTGAATTTAAAGTAAATATGATTACACGTAATTATTCACTGAAATTATACTTGTCAATGGTTATATTACAGCATTGAATCAGCCAGTAGGTAAGCTTACTGCGTTTTTTTTTTCTTTTCATCCAATAAATCCTTAACATCAATTTTCGTTGCACCAACTGCGAATTATCACGATAGGTACAAGAAAATATAGTTCAATTTCTGATTACAGCTAAAAAACTCATTTTCACTCTGATACCCAGTACTGCATTTTTTTCTTATCGCAAAAACTTGTAAAAGCTGGTAACCGCAGCTCGAAATCTCTCTCATTGTTAACTTGGCCGAAAATTCGACTATTTCATCGTAGTCATGGACGCTTCTGACTATGAGACGGCCAATCAAGTTGGCCACCGCGATTTACCCTACAGGGATTCGGTTACCACCGACCAGACCGGGTCGGTAAGGCAATGTATCCCACTATAGGCGCTTTGCAATATTGATGATGTGTTCTTCGCGATAGGGAGCGAGAGAGTCAAAGCAACGCAACACAGGCTCCCGGAGAGCGTGGGCTTATTGAAAACACGAAGCCCGTCGTGTGTTTAAACGGTAAATACGTCGGTGTACACCAACATTTCCCTGGGGAATCCTCAAGCGCGGAAAGCCTTCTCTATACCCTCGCAAGCTCCTTCCTGGATTCCACGTTTTCCGGTCCCCAAAGAATCTGAGGTGTGACTAGGCCTCGGGCAGACTGCTACACGTATGTGTATGTGTCTTCGTGTACGCAAACGAAATTTTAAAGCGGAATTCAGGCTTCTCTCTACTGATGATCCAGAAGTCTGTACAAGTGCTAAGAACGACACTATTCGTCATTTGTGAAGACAAAATTGAAACAGGATGAAATTCTAACCGCTGTTTTACGGGTAATAGACTCAATCTGTTAGTCGTGAAATATACTGCCTGTACATGAATTCAAAACAGACTTATTGCAAAAAAGAAGTTGCGGTGTTAAAATTGTTCAAAAATGCATGGTTTGGACTATGATAGGTAGAATAATTATTGCGCCAAGTTTGGAAACTCATGATCAGATACTGCTGGTAGTTAGATTGATATTGAATTATAGTCTATAAAAGTTCACAACGTGTTTTGAACAGTGTTCGATGCCCAGAGGGAAGTGCCCGGTTGATGCGGTCACGGCCGGTTTTAGTGAATTTGAAAACACGCCGATAAACTAGCGACAAGGCAAATGGTGGGGGACATTATCAGTTTAAATCATTCGTTTGAACATCACTCGACGCTCCGTTGGCAGCAAGTTGAGTGCAGCCGATGCACTCAAGCGTGACGTACGTGGTACCAGGATCTTATCGCTCTGTTCCTGTGCCTGTTATACCTATACAATCAAACAAATTGCGGGCAGCGGTGAAATTGATTGGATAATGATTTTGAACTAGGATGATGGCTTTCCATAACCGATAATTCTCCGACGCCTAACAGCGCGATGGGTGCTCGTGAAGGAGGGTCCGCATCAAGTGCCAGCAAACCACGCAGCGCCTGATTGATCCGCGTTCCTCGTGCCGAACGCAAAGCTTGCTGTAACCGGCCGTTCCAAGATGGAGAAAATTCGCACTGGTGAACGATTCTACTGGGAAAAAAAAACCCGTGATTACGGTTGCGTGCGGAAGATGCCGCGAGCACGGAACTCTCGGTGGTCCTAGACCACACGGAGTGTGAGAGTGTGAGTGGGACGGACAATCGCAGGTGGTGACTACTGGTCGACCAGGGAGCCGGAGGGTTGGAAAAAACTAAAACGAAACGAGGTAAGGTAAGAATTGAGGCAGGTGCTCGGCCGAAGAGAGATGAACCATGGAGCGAGGAGAGAGGGAAACGGGGATGCGCTCTGGAGCTTCTCCTCTGCCGACACACACACACACACACAGGTGTCGACTCGGCATCCAGCCCACTTTTCGAGACAAGAAATGAGCTCCTAACGTGTCGGGCAGAGACGTTCGTAGGTGCCTTTACCTGCGAGTCTGGACCGCAGCTGCCGAGCACCATCGGAGTGTATTGTTATTTGAAATTTCAAAAGCATCGACCGGAGAAGATGAGCTGACTGGTATGAATGTAGTGTATGGGGAGTTGCGGAAGGATGCTACACGCCTTGTGCCCGGACTTGAAGACGCGGTGACGCGGTGTTCAACCCCCGTTAAAGTGTTCCGTTTCACGTCAGCCTGCAGCGGTGAAACTTGGAAAAACTGTCGTTCTTCTCGACGCTGTCGTCGCCTGTTTTTTGGCTAATCATGGTCCTGGTCCTTGAGCTTCGATATACCTAGGTACCGTCAACGTTTCCAACAAGTCACGCAACGTCTCACCGCGATGAACTTGCCCGTCGAAGCGAGAAAGGTGATCTAAAAGGAACAACAACAAAGAAGCCTTAAGCAGAAGATGAGGCAACGGAATAATAAACTGCATGGGACTCAGACCGGATGAGATGTATTCTTAGAAGTTCTCGTTACGGGGAAGGATTCACGCTGGTTTTGACAACCAGGAGGAGGCACGTTTTGGTTTGAAAATGATGCACACGTGATCGTGACGACACGTGAAATCATGGACTTTTGTTCCATTCCAGTCTCTTCAACTTGCCTTGAAATGGCTTGTGAAGAATTGGTCAGCTACTTCATCAGCTCGTATACCCAAACCCAAAATTTTAGCCACGTTCATACTTGCTGCTCTTGCTTTTCGTTCGTTGACACTGAAGTATTGAACTAATCGTACAGACCTGCCCATTCGAGGAGTCACGTATACGTGCTAAGTGAATTAGGATACGAAAGCTCGAGCATGACGGGTGGATATGAGCTGCTGATCTGCGAAAGTGCTAATTCCTGTATAGCTTTTCAAAAGGTTGAGCAAAAAGTTTTTACGACAAGGACGGGACCTATTGCCCACACGTGTGTATAACCCACATTTCATTTCGGCTCAGCTACCTCCTAACTTGAGTATAGTTCCAACCAATTTCATTTGGGCTTTTTAGCTCCCCAACATTTATTTATGAGAAATCCCTCAACTTTTCAAATTCGTTTTTTTCTTTTCACCGCTTACCAAACGCACGTCACCTTATTTTCAAGCGATCATTCACACACGTAATTCAACCTAACCTCAACCGAGATGAGACGAGCCATAATTCTACGTATGCTTGGGAATTTTCCCCGCTAACAGAAAGCAACCGATCCGTCATCATGCGACTCAAGTGAATACAATGTCGTAACAGTATACAGCAATCGAAGCCTGAGTCATTTCGCCACGTGACACTGGTGAAAAGGGTAGCCACGTGATCCGATCGTAATTAATCCGTTTTCCTTGAAAAAACATATTACATACAGAAATGTGGTTTTGCTGATCGTACAGGCCTTGCACGTGCGGATGAACCACGTGGATTTATGCTGATACATTCATCGAAAACAAATGGGACTTGCAGTCTGAATCGAAAGCTACAAAAACTGAAAAGAATTGTTTTAAAAAATTTCCAGCAATGTTATTTGCGCCAATGATAGTAAAATCGAATGAACAGACATCCCTAATATGTGACTGAGACATATCTGAGCAAATTCGAATAGCACGAGCTACGATATCAACGATTTGAAAAAGGCTGTATAATTAGAGCGTAAGAAATCATTAAACTCGTGGTGTTTTTGATCCGATCATTATAAGCTTTCAATTATCGTTTCATTTATTTCTCTTTTCATGTCCCCCTTCACACGTGCAGTTAGGAAGCATACAAAATCCATGTTCAAGGCAGCTAGCCCGCGTCATAGCGCTGCAGCATTGAACCTGGTAAGTTGAAACTCCTGCAGAATCCAGAGCATAATGGAGTGCGGAATACACGTAGCACTGGCATGGAAATCCGGCGAGCCGAACATAATCGCGATGAGGATTTTCGCTGGGTAAAATGGACAGTCTGTATGTACGATACTTTTCAGCGTCGTCGTTCTCAACTTTATTCCTCTACACTCTCGACTAATTTTTATCCATGACCAAAACAGTTTTGCACAGTCTTCCGCAAGTCTGCGTTCTGATTCACCGGAGCAAAATGAGTGCATATGTTTTACTCCCAAGAGTTTATTGTCCCGTTAAACACGGTCAAATTCCACGCCTCTCCACCGCGTGTTGGGAAATTTGCGAACCTCTGAATAACCGAAGAACCATTGTGAACGGGAGCGCAGTTGAAAGCTGCCAACGCACGAGTGTTCTTTGCCGCTTTGAAGCGCTGCAGTATTTGGAAATATTTTTTCAAATTCAGGAAACACGCAGGTAGCACAAAGAGAACGTGCCGGACGCTGTACGAATATCTAAAAACTGCCCACGCAACCTCACCTGTCAAAATTCATCCAACCCGACGAAACAAACGTCGGCTCGCCGTTGTTCGCGTTTGATAGCTGATTTTTGCGGGCATTTTCGAATCCACTCTCGGCCACGTCAAAGGAGCTTTGACAGGATTGCTTCTCATTTTCTGAGCTAACAATAAGCCGAATGGATATTTTTTTTTTTCTTTCTTTTATTTCATGAAGAGGTGGCCATTTCGTTGCCTCTCCAGTACAAAAAATAACGGATTTCTGTGCCTTTTAATCATTCCGTGTGTCACAGACCCACGGGCAGAGAAAGAGAGAAAAAAGATTCGTAACTATTCTGGGCACGGAAAAAAATGGAGTGAAAATCATGGAAAGAAAACACGCGTACCTACAAAGGAAATCGAAAGAAACTTTGAAGGGAAAACTGAACTTGACGCGCTTTCGCGGTTCGGTACATCAAAACGAATTCAAAACTCGTTTCGGCCGACAAACGTCAATACCAATCCTTGTTTATGTTCGCTTTCCCAGAGCGAATAGTATATTCCAGAAGTAATAAACTCCGGGTGTAGATGCAATATTCAGTGGCCAAAGCCATTATCCTGGCGCCTCCTGCCGCAGAGGAGGAACCCATTGTCATTGAAAATATACTGGTCGCCCTACCCCATGAAAAAGAGCTAATCCCTCCATTCTTGGAAACCTCTTATTTCCCCGACCCATTGCTTCGGCGATGTTGCAGGATGCATGGCTCTCCTAGGCATTGTTAGGCCGCACGCAACCTCAGCAACCACTAGCTGAGAAAGGTTGCCAATAGGCCATTCACCCGGTCTGATGATCGCTTTCAAAATAGTCTTTGGTTACTCCTGAACAACGTCCTCCACATCCACCGTCCAATTCTGAATCGCAGTCGATAGGGAAGCGGGAGTAAATATTAGATTATGAATTAGAGAGGAAAAGGGTAGAAGAATATTGCAGGATTCTTTATTCGGTTTCTGGTTCCTTTCGACGCCACCTCTAATATACCACCTTGCATATATGTAAGTAATCCACGAATGAGGTCGGACTCTGAATGCGATAAAAAATGTTAATACCTGACTTCCACGAGCGAAACGTGGCGTCGCCAAACTTGTGGTGCGTGAATCCGGCTGTCAGCAACCCGTGCAGAAAGTGTTCTGCCACCCCAAATGAACAGGGCAAACTTGGAAGCGGACGCTAACAGTCGGAGGAATCAGTCGAGTCATTACGTCGATCTCATAAGTGGAGCATTTATTTTAACATCCAAAGCTAGCCTTGTGTTGAGCTTTCCTAGCCTCGGAGAGGATGGCCGACGTTTTATTTAGCCGTTTCCCATAAATCGAAGCGCCTCCAGGCCGCCGGCGCCGTCTCCAATAAGACGCGGAACCCCGCTGGAATTTAATCATCGGCTTTGCCTCACTCCGTGACGCTCACTGATCGTTATTCCCGCTTCAAATCAAAGCGTCGAGCTTATTCGCCGATCGAATGGTTGGGACTAGGAGCAAAGTAGCAACTCCAACGCGGATTCCGATGCTAGGAATCTTGTAAGCAGTTATAAACTCGTGATTTAATGGTGAAATTTATGGTGAAAAGACGATCGAACCCGGCAAGTAAAATCTCGGTGGATGATAAAGTTCTGGATGCAACGGTGAGCAAAACGATGGAAGGAAGGTGAGTGGCAAGTTTCTTATTTTAATGTTAACCCAATCGGCAACGCCGAATCCGAATTACTTTTAGTTCCGCCCCGTCGGTCCGACGGTCTTCCATTCTTTGCCCCGGCGAAGGAGGCGCGGATGTTTCTTTAATGAGAGTATAATGGAAGCTCCGTTGAAACTGCATCCTTTCAAAAAAGCTGCCGTGAGGAAGATACGGCGATGCGGAGGTCGAGCTTCTACCTCGAGACATGCCGGCCGTAAATCACTCGGAACAAGGTAGCTGCAGTTTTTCTTGCGGTAACTCCCGACACGCGAATGTTCATGCGACTCATGTCCGACAAATTTTGTAACTCGACGATGAAACTCGCAATGCTACTAATTTATCTCCGTCCCGTTTGCCATTGTCACATCCAACTAACCACATTACTTCTGCTTCTCGAGCGTACCCTTGAAAGACCGCGAGCTACGGTTATGCACATTTTTTTTTTTATTACACAAAATTTTCTAACTTGTGCATTACGACTCGTACCGTCGAAGTGCTCGGCTCAGGAATACCCAACGGCGATTATTTATGCAAGAATGTAACCGCGGCCTGCGAAGTTCGACGTTCGATAATGCTCACTCTAATAGCACCATAACTACGACTAACGATAATTCGGATCATTGTTGCGATCAAGTTCATACGGCATCGACACGAAAACATCAGTTGGAGAAAAAACTTTCAAATGGTCTTTTACAACTGTTCGTTAGATGTTTGGAATTGGTGGGTCCTACATAGAACTGGAAAGCTTTTATGTGCGCGTGATGATTAAAGCCAGCATCAATTAGAACTTGTGACTATGGTGTCCTGAAATACCGTGCCAGAGAAATAATATTCGAGCCATTAAGTGCCGGAGATTTGAACTTCTGCGATAATTCAGTAACAAATCTGAATCGTGTATTATACATGTTTCGCGAAGGAACATTGTGATTTGGTAACAATGGACCATTGTTCGGGGTGTCCCCGGCCAGCACCAAAGGGTCAACTTGTGCCATTTTCTATTGGGTGAGTGGGCGGGACGGTGTTCCCAAAATCCGGTCGGTGATGCTTTGCATTCAATGTAGGTACATCGCAGGACGTGAGCTTGAACGTATACTTGTACAACACGAATAACGATGCTTGTTTCATACGACGTTCATGTTCGAACGTCGACTCCGGCCGCAGGTGTCACTCGAAATCGTAAGTCGAGTGACAAACTATGGGGTAGAAAATCCACGTACCGGCGGTCCGCGATGCGACGTGTCAGATGAGCGATATCCATATCTGCGAAGATAATCCAGCGCATTCACGAATTCACACCATGGACTTCGGCGAACGGAGATCGTCGTAGACTCGATACAGCTGTGATGCAATTATCCGACATACGCTGGTGGCAGCGGTTGCATTCGCGATTTCCCAACCAGCTAGCTCTGCGTCAACTCGACCGCTGGTTGATCCAGCCTCTGTGTCGGGTCAGTCTGGACTTTTACTGTCTTTGCCCCTTTGAAGCGACGTATATTGAATTTGCATGTTATTCGACGGTTCGTGCCTCGGAATGGTCTTTGTGAGGCCGGTCGAGAGTTCCTTCCTTCCTTCCTTCCTTACTCGATATCCCTTTCGTCTTTTAAAGAGGGAATTCTCTAGCCTGATTCGAAATGTATATCCGTCTGGTTCGTCTGTCGGTTCCTCTCATCGAAGCACCTATACTTTCGTCGATGGTTCGGAATCCCGCATCGCGTACAAGGATCTCTTGGACAAGGATCCCGGTGGGATGGAGGAAAGGTACCAGGCCATCTCACAGTCCCGTTGAGGTGACATCGGAATTGGTGCTATTCTATTCAGGATAATGGCACCTCATATTTATCTCAGGAGGCATACACCGCACCCTCCTCACCCGCCATCCAAGGCGTGTTAGTAATTCATAACGCTCTCGTGATGAGATCGAGGGACTCAATCTTGATAATAGATTTGGCGAGGCTGCAGACGAGATCGTCCTTGCGAACACCCTTCCTGTCTTCCTTCCTTTCTTCCTTCCTTCATTCCTTCCTTCTCTTCCTTCCCTTCTTAGCCCCCGTTTCGAGATGAAGTGCTGGAGGAAATCCTTCGCCTGAAACTAAACTCACCGCAAGTTGACAGTCGGGAAGCTCGGTTCTGACAGAAGCGATAAATGAGTAACGATCGTACCGTACGAGGACTTTTCCAACCATAGCCTTTCAGCTGGGCACATTTCTATTTATAAAATGGACGCCTCCACGCTCCAGTTCGCGGGTTCAATCCCGTGACTCGACCGGGCGTCAGACCGGTTTCAAAGTCAGGAGTCAACGGCTTCTCGGCTTATTTTGCATTTATCCCTTTTACCTTTGTCTACCCCACTTCCACTCTCGATTCGACTCCACCGTGTATCCCGCACCTTTTCCATCTCGAGGTTCTTATGCCAACTTCATCCCGCGGTGATCCCTGCAGGATTTATTCATAGACTCTGCGCAGGCATTATGCCGGGCAGTTCCCGCCCTCGAAATGGACCCAACTCGTATTTTTATCCACTCGTTGAAATGCCGCTTCTGTTTATATTTATTTTTATCCTCCGCCGTTTCACTCGTCACCCATTTTTACGTGAGCCGCTTGTCGACGATCGCTACTGGAAATCGGTGTCTTATTGCCTCGCACGCGACTCTTCGTTCTGAACTCTTCTTTGCGTCGACACACCGTGATACAAAACTATGAAAATATAAATCAAAATTAAAAATACAAGGGTCAGAAGTCAGGCGGAATTTCATATTAATAACGAAACAATTCGAAATCCAAAAATTTTTTAAAACATTCACCACTTCCAATTCTGACCGTGCAGCACATTTTTTCTTATACAAGCATATGAATTTATTACCTGCATCAGCCGAACGTCGACGTTCCAAATTTGGATGAGGTGATCATGTTTGAAAAGCGATTCGTCTCTTATTTTTTGGCTCCCATCTATGTCACATGATTAATTGACACCTGAACCAACTAATCCAGTTCACTCTTCTTTCTACGTGGAGAATGCTGACGATTGTCGTCTCATCAAATTACTTCCGCTTCATTTCACCCGAATTCTAATGCAAATGTCTCGTTCGTTCTTCGAGTTCTGTTTGTGCATCTCAAACAAAAAAGTGCTACATGGTAAAATTTTAATATACCAGTCTACTAAATTCAGTCGCGTCGGTACACGTTCTTACAATACTGACCGCGATTGGAGTATTTGAATATTTTTCTAGCCTATATCGAGTGCTTTGATTGTATCGTATACCAGTCGTACTTCTGAATCACCTATTCGTTGATTTTAGAATTTTGAGAGGGGGAGACGCAGAATAAACATTCTATAATTCTTATTAAACAGCATTTATTTATCCATTGAACATTTGTTCGCGTAGCCTCAATTATTGGAATATTTATAGCCATAAAGTTAATGATTCATTGATATTAGCACAAGTGTTGACCACCTTGTCAACATTGACTCAATTTCATGCAATTGTCGTATTATATATACTCGCTTCTTTGTCGTCGGTATCAGAATAATTATATTTTCTGAACTCAACACTTCTTGCCGATCAACCCATCCGCCGATTTTGAAAAGTAAGTCTACTCTTGGACAGTAATTAACGAAATAATCCAATAACCGCCTGCTGACTTTGTATAATTAATTTTCAATCGTCTTTCATTCCGTAGCGTTTGCAAAGAAGCATTGCGCAATTTACCGAATCATCAGTCCTCGGAGATTAGATTATTTTCTGAATTCATACTCGTACCAAATTAAATCATAACAGACTTCTGTAAGCTGTATTAAGTCTTGAAAAATACGTAATACGCGCATGATCGAATCTTCAGATGTATCTTCCGCGATCGGACAGAGACTAAATAATAAGCGAATAAATCAGTAATCGTTGGTGGTCATGAGAAATCATTTAGGATTACAATAAAACTCCCTGTAAACTTGAGAAATCATATGAAAATTAGTAAATCATGTGTAATCTTAGAAATCATGAGAAATCATGTGATCAAAGTAAAATTTATAGGTCAAGTAATCTCTCCTAATCACTCCATAAAATGTAAGTAATCACGAAATACGTAATCACGGCATCAGCTTTCGCTCCGGTGAAACATCCCTAGCAAATAAGTAAGAATCAACATCGCTAACTTTCCTTATTACAGAACGACGATGAAATTCATCTTCGCATGCTTACTTGCTCTGGCTTCGGTCGTAGCTATCACAGAAGGCATTGAATGCTATGATGATTACTGTGCCAAGAACCCGTGCAAAGATATGACGAGACAAGAGTGCTGCAAGAGAAACCAAATTTACAAATCCAAGGGTTCATTTTGCGGATGTTGCAATACCTGTGTTGACAAAATTAGTAAGTACTCGAAGTAAACGCTTGGTAGGTTAAATTCTTTACGACTGGTGGAATTAAAAATTCCTATAGCATATGGCTCGGATTACTGTGCCCCAAAGAGGAAGGTTTCAGCCTTAAAATTATTTATTTTTCCCTTGAAAAAATAGTTTCAACGATTAAGATCTATGTGCAATACGAGGCAGGAATGATAGATTAACGTTAAAATATTTAAATAGAATTTTTATTCCCGGCTCAACCACAATGATAATTTTTTTAATCTGAAAAGCTCGACAAATGTAACATATTATTCCCTCTTAACGCATTTGCGGGAAATGCGATTTCAAATTGAATTTTTCGGAAAAAAAATTATTGAATCTATTCCTCAAGGTGTATAAGAGTTGATATCAAAAAATTATTAATATTGCATCAGCGGTTTTCCCGAAATTAATGTCTGAAATTTAAGGGACAACACCACTGTGACCCCCTGTTTTTGTTGCCGTTTTTCAAGAATTTTTTTTTGTGGGAAAAAAAAGAGATATTTCCAAAATTTTTTTAAAATTTTCACGCCCCATGGTGGCGCTGGGGAAGCTCCCGCGTCAGGTGCCGTTGCTTCTGCAGTGATTCGCGGCACGCAGCAGAACTGTCTTCAAAGTCGATCTGAAAAAAAATACCGAGTGTTTTCGTTAATAATATGATATTTTGAAGAGAAGTGCATAGGGATTTGAAAAAATATTGATTTTTAAAAAATTGGGACGCTTTTGAAATTTAAAGTCGATTTTCGAGCAAAATTTCTCGTCGAAAAAAGCCTATAATTTATTTATCTATTGAGATATCGAAAAAATCCTATGTACTTCTTTAGATAATCTAGTTTTATTGATGCAGTCCAAATTTGAAGTCGATCGGATAAGAATTGCTCGAGTTCTACTGCGTGCCGCACTCAAAAAAGTGGTTTTGAGAAAAACGCGTTCAAAGTTTGAGGTTCGTTTTTATGCGATAAATTGAAAAAAAAAAATTTCTTACCTAGTCAGCGATTCCGGCACCATATAGCTGGCCTTCAAGAAGCAAATCACGGTCTCCAGCAACTTTTCTCGAACTTGTAGAGGCTCTCCTTGCCTCTTTTGCAGCATCCGTGAGCGAGAGCTCCGCCTGCTCGATCGTCACGGAGCGCTGCACCGCTCCACAAAATATTCAATATCTCCGAAAATAATTATTTTTTCGACCTGCAACCAACGGCATTCGATTCCTAAATGTATTCTAGATTTTCCTAGATGGTTTTCAAAAAATCGATTTTTTGAAGCTGTCACAGTGGTGTTGTCCCTTAACCTGTCTCAATACTCGTCACAGTAAAATAATCCGGTAACATCTAAAAGTTCCGCGTCGCGACGTTTCATCGTAAATTTATAGAAAACTAGTTTATTGCTCGGTCATGTCAACGATTGAAATATTTATTGGAAATGAATGATCATTTTTTTGTAGTATGTGTATTTATTTCGGCTATTAGGCTCGCGAATTTTGACAACAATTCATTTTACGTAATTAGCGAAGTTTGATTATATACTCCTGCAAGCAGTTCGACTTAATCGTATTTTCATTCTTCAAGGTAAAGGAGGGAATTGTGATACATGGGAGATAAAGGGAGCACCAGCCAAATCAGAGTGTGAAGCCGGCACCGAATGGAGGCAAGTGCACGATGAAAACAGCGATACATACGAGTGACAGTAAAGTTAGCGAAATCGCCTACAGCAAAGGCAGTATCGCAAACGACCAAAACGCAAAAGCAAAACGATTTTGTCAATTTAGCAAATTTGATTTTGTTCATTCCTTTGCCGTGGTGTAAGATTTTCGTTAATTTTGTAGAATAGACAAAGTGTTCGGTTGATTTAACTTGAATATCGACGAAATCCTTAGATAAAAATATTTTAGTATTTTTACACAATTCTGTAACTGAGCGATGAGAATATCAATACCTGCAATTACTCTATCACATGTATATTCATGTACGGTTTAGCTATGTAAATGTAAAATAAGTATAATTGACTGGAGGAAGTCAATGTCTTTTGAGCACGCACAGAAACTCGTCTAGTTTTTACAGCAGAAATTGTATTACCATGAGTAAACGTTGGGTTGATATATCAACCCATCAAACGTTGTGACAACTCAGCGAAAAAAATTGCTCGAATTATTTAGCACACGAATCAATAACTTCGATCCTTCCTATATTATTTATTAATTTACAGAACAACGAAAGATCAAAGTGGGGAATTCCACCCAGCCAGAAATTCACAGAACTGAAAATCTTGGATCATTCGGAACTTGAATGTTTCAGATTTTTTAATTTTCTTATTATCGTACTTTCCGAACTTCGACTTATCGGAGTTAAGCCATTTCGGAACTTTGAGCATCAAGTTTCGGACCATTCAAAACTTTGATGTTTCGTCAAAGTTTGATTTCTTTACTTCAAGTTCTCAGATTCAAAACTTCAACCCCGCCCCTTTTCTGCCACGTTCAAGTAAAAACGACACCTTGCGGACGTGATGATAAAAAACAGATTCATCGGAATTCCCAGTGATGTTGAGTCAGGTCGTGTCGAGGCCGGAAATCCTGATTGGAAAAGATTACAAGCCGCGCTGGTATTTCTGTTCCTGTTCCTTCCGAACGGCTTGTAGGTCAAGACAAGCGGAAGTTCCGGAAGCCGCGAGGCACTTGACGGTGACCAGCACATTCCTCTCCGGAGTAAGGATTAGTCCGTTCGTTCTTTCGGGCCATCCGGCAGGCCAGGTATACGAAAATATTTCTCTCATCAATCTTGGGGGTCGGTGATTGATTGGGTTGTTGCGAAAAATCCAATAACGCGAGCCTGACAGCGGCCGGAAGATTTCTTATATAGGCATTCAGTGGCTGCGAGCGAAACTTAACACTTGTCAACGTTTCCGAATGATTTTTGTTTTCATTGACAGCGTGAACCTTATTTTCTTGCCCGGTGCCGTCGATTCTTTCGAACGTATTGATCTAATTTATTCCACGAAAGAGAAATTTTTTTCTAATAAAAAACAAGAAAAAATACACGTGGAAGGATATTTCTTACATATTATTTTGAAGGGTAACTCTCGGGACTCGAAGTTTACTCATTTAACTGTAATGTCAATTGTCCAAATTTGTATCTGAAGCGGTTCAAAACTTATTAACTTCGACTCGAAAGTCAATTTTTAGTGAATATTTATATTAAGAGGTTTTTGCTGACTGAAATAGTGACTTTACTATTACAGTCCAAGGCAATTTGGTTCTCAATGAAAACATCTACTATGCAAACTCTGCAACATCAACAGCTTACCAGGTGCGAACCAATAGAAAAAATGATCATTGTACGGAGTCGAATTTTTCAGTAAGGTTTTGATAAAAATTTTATCCTGCTTCGTCAGGTTCGACGTCCGTAAACATATTATTCATATTTGCTAAACCATTTTATTTTTCGTAAACAATAAAAAAAAATCGGTTACGATGATCCCGCTTCCAGGTGGCTCTAAAGATCTGTATCGAGGATAATTCAAGTCGATAAAGAAATTCAATGGCATCGCCTTTAGTGAGGTCGTTAACCGCAGAAAATCGAGCGTTTCATCGTATACATATATTAATCGTATAAGGAATGAATGATGAACTTGGAGGATGACCGCATTACGTATGTTTAAGAATGTATCGACTATACATTCTCAACGAAAAGTGGGTCGTCGACAATATTGAATACTTTATGATAAGACGAAGATCGGGAAAAAATCAAACACAGTAAACACGATAAGAAAATTAAATTTGAATAATAATAATTCCCAAAAGTTATGAATAAATTGTTTGAAGAAATATTGCTTAACAAATTTTTAGGGAATGTTTTCCTTCGTCATGTGATATGAATCCGGTGATTTTCTTGAATGCACGCGAATTTTTAAAGAATTACCTCACTGTTTTGAAATTTCTGTTTTCGAAGATTTTTAATTTTCAAAAATGGAAGAAAAATCGTGAATTTTGGACAGTTTTTCTTAAAAACGTTGTAGATTACAATTAAGAAGTTTATGGGGCATTGAACGAATAGTTTCGTAAATACAGCCTTTACAAATTTTCGAAAACTGAAATTTCAAAAGAATGAGAAAATTCTCAAAATATTCATGTGTATTCACAAAAATCAACGGATTCATTTCACATTACAAAAAAAAAAAAAAAAAAAAACACCTCGTGAAAATTTGTTAACCAATGTTTTTTTACACAATTTATTGATAAATTTTTGCAATATTATTATTAAAATACAATTTTCTTTATCATGGTCGATTTTTCACAGATTTCTGTCTCATCATAAACTATTCTACATATATTGTCGACGGGACTCACTTTTGGTTGAGAATATACAGCAAATACACCGTCAAGTGCGGTCGAGTTTTCACCAGTGCGTATACGTTCCAGTAATTATTCTTGTTTCCATCGCTCATGTAAATCACATATTGCCATTGTATGGGCATTGAGTAGAATAACACGTGAACAAATAGTGTGCTCGCATTCCTGTATTACGTAACCTGCGTATAAATCAAAGATGTCATTGCCAGGGTGCCATCGACGCTTACAAATGCGGATACGATTTAATCGCTCGATAATGTTTACGGTTTTCACGCATCCGCTACTCGGGGAAAAGAAATCGAAAATCAAAATACCGAGCATCGATCTGTCGGAGTTCAGTGGTGACCAAAAGTGAAAAGATTTGATAAATCGAACAAGCGATGAAACGGGGATTTGAAGAGCCAAAATAGCATGAGATTTCTTTATTTCTTCGAAGTGAAAAAGTAACTGATTTGAGTACAAAAGTTTCAGTTTTAATTCACCGTCGGAGAATCATCACATCTCAGATGATCTGCGGTGAAACTATTTGCCAACACCAAAGTCTGTAATTCGTCAGGATTGCACAAACTGTAAGTTTCTGATATTCAAAATATGATTACGCGATGCTGTAATCAAATCTTAATTGCTCGTAAATTATTAATCAGAGGATTTTTTATTTTTTTTTATTTTGCTAATCACGGTGGGTTGACAATTTTTTGCTAAAACTGTATACCAACAAGCGGCAATAAATTGAAACGCATTTCACCTGTGAATCTTACAGCAATGAATTCAATCACTCGTATTTGGCTGCTCGTGCAACAGCCGAAAATTGATTTATAAATTAGAAAGGTATAATACCTTATACGTTGGAGCTTAACGTTTGTATTACCCTCGAAAAACAACCGATGGGATACAATAATCAGTCGTGCACGATGAAGTACCCCTTCCCTCCGTCCCCCACCCAAAAAAAAGGAATATACCTCATGCTCGTTTTTCTTTATCCTTTTCATTTTTTATTTTAATTTTTCTATTTCTCTCTTCAAAACTCAACGGAAAAGGGATTATTGACGATAAAAAATAATTCGCTCGGTGATATTGAATCCAAAGATTATATCTATCGCTTTTTAGTTTCAGCGGGATTGTACGAAATACCCGCGAAATCACTTTTTATAACGTTGATATGTACGTATATACACGTACGTATATATATATATATATATATATATCATATGCGGCAGTATTTTATGGGTTAGATAATTCCGGAAACTCGTTGTAGCGGAACAAGGACGAGGATTAACTCTGAAAATCCGTGTACACGCATTACCGGGGATTTTGCGTCGAAATCCATCACTTTAGCGTATTTTTCTTTTTTTTTATGTTGGTTCTTCTTTACTCTTTTGATGGGGGAGGGAAAGAAGAAGTAGGCCGTTTGTGGGATGTGAATTTAAGGAGGTTCATGAGTCGATTATACTCACTCGCTTAATTTATTTATCAAACGATTTATCACAGTCACGCATTCGTAGGCTGCATAGATTTTTCTTTATCTATAGGGGAAAAAATTAAACTACAAGCAAGAGCTTACAGATATCAAATTTTCATTTCATATCACTATGAAATGGTTAAAAACTGTACGGATGCGTTCGATTTCGTTTCACAATGCTTTATTTATATTATTCTACACAATTCTACTAACAACAAGAGACACTTCTTTTCATATCGCGTTGGTATGAATAAATATTCAATTCTTCGTAATATCGCACTGACATTGGTTTTGTCTTTCAAACAACTATATCACGTTCACTACTCATAAACAAAAAAAAAAAAAACAAAAATCGAAAAATCTGTTACGGTGAATTTCTAAAAAAACATGATTTAAAACGATTTTCTTTTAGAGCGAAAACGAACGCGCCTACAAGATTTTCAACCCTTTCCAAGCGATTGGATATAAAAAATCGACGTACAATCTCTTGCTTATAGTTTTACTATTTGTTTGTTTACGGACATGATAAATGTTCCGAATCGTCAATGTTCAACCGTTACCAATCGTAATGAGATTAGGGAAAATATCAACTCGGCAATGTTGGAAAAACGGAAGGAAAGGAATAATCCTTAGTTTGTCCGTACAACGGTTTATACCTCGGGGCAAACGGATGCATGGAATAAGGATGCCTTACACCGTACACACGGCATGATAAATCAGCGTCCCGAGGGAAGTTTGGAATACCCGTAGGTACGTGTGTCGCGGGCGACGTCGCGACGCCGTGAAAAGACTGTCAACGAGAATTGGTGATTCTGCTGGGAAATTCGCGAAATCACGGTTCGCCGACGACTCGATCGTCGAGCTTGAATAAGTTCCCGGCGTCTGTTCACGGCCGGTAAGATCGGTGCCTGCGTATATTCGGGATGCACGTAAGGTGAATGTGGTAACAAAACGCCGGAGTTTTCCTAGTCGTCGATACTTTCGACGGCGGCGAGTCGGCGATGAAAGACAGGAAACGGCTCCGCTGGCTCTGCGGGTATACTTTATACGCGTGTATTTACTGCGTCCGATATTCGCGACTTTGGCTTACGCGCGAGACGAATCGGAGATTTTTGTTTGCGCAGCACGTCAGCGAATTCTCATTCACCCCGTATGCTGATGGAAAAAAGCACCGGACGACGAGCCCAGACATGCGTAACTCACCCCTTCGCAAATTTTGCCGTCGCCGTACTGCGGTACACCCTATATTTTTCAATCTTACCTATCGCCCGAAAATATCCCTTACCGGCGATCGCGGGCGAGAAAGTTCAAACTCACGCGGTCTGGGATGAGGTAAAAAAATTCTCAGTTATTACTCGGGAGGTGCATAAATTTCAAATTTTTGTTCAGCAGAAAATTTTGTGCGGGGAATTTTTCTTCGTTTTTTTTTCTTTTTTTTTTTTCTAAGCAGTTTCAGAAATCGTCTGCCTTGATAATGTTTTCATTTCACTTGTACAATCATTTGACCATTCATCGCTGCATGCTCATTCGTTATTTGATGGGTAAAAGTTTTCTGCTTAGAAGCGAAAAAAAAGGAGACTCAATTAGGCTTGTAAAAGAATACTGTAAATTGATTCAATGATGGTTCGATTTGATAATGATTCAAGAATTGTTTCTTTTTTTTTTTTTTTTTGTCTTGAATATTAACAAGTCGATTGATCATATAATTTATAACACTTTGAAAATATTTTCTTTAACCGTATCATTCGTGAGTATAAAATCCTGCCAATACTTTCAGCTCGACGCAATGTTGATTTTCTCTCACCTTGTAACCGTTGCACAAAAGCAGAACCAAAAAATATAAAAATCAGCCGGCTGTAAGGTTGGAGGAATTTTTTTCCCGCAATCCCGTTATAATTGAATTCAATTAACTCCCGAATCAATAACAAATCAGTTACAAACCTGGGCGATTGTACCTGCCAATTACCGTTTATTTTTTTCTGGATGTACGCAATTTCCTGCGGAAACCGGACGTGCACGGAGATGGAGGCTCGTCGGCTCACCTCCAACCCCGAATCGAGACCCGATACTATTTCTGCCAATCCTGTATCCCCAACCGTAGAACGCGATCATCCCCTCGTTCACAGCCGACCTCCCCCGACAACCGCATTTTTTTCAATTTCATACGAAATTTCATCGAATCTCCGAACACTCGCCGATTAGTCTTATTATCTCTCTCTATTTCCTACCCTGCTACTCCTCTCTGTGTTATTGTCACGAAATAATTTTCGCCCTGGCTATGTTTTTATTTATCTATTAATTTACTCGTTTATGTTTTTTTTTTTTTTTTTTACTTTCTCCAATTTTCACCCTCAAATACTACGCATCTTATGGTTTTTTGCATATTGTTTTCTCTGTTTTATAGAATACGAACGTCGTTCTATTTTTACACTTGTACCGATTGTTTTATCAATTCTTTTCTGTCTTTACCAATCTTATTTTACTTTTATCTGTTCTTTCTCTATCTTTAAATATGTTTACTATTGTTGTATTTTTATATATTTATATTATAGTTGTTACTTTTTTTGCGTTTCCCTTCTTAATTTTTGTTTATTTACTGACCATTTTCGTTCTATTTATTTTTATCTTTCAACTCTCTTCCTTTCATATCTTCTCCAATTTTAGTTTTAGTTTTGTCGTTGATTTTATTGTAATGTGTTACATTGCGATATGTTGCATTTCATGTTATACGTATGTTTACATACCGCCTGAGGGGACTTGTCCCAGGGCGAATAAACGCTTCTCTCTCTCTCTCTTTCTCTCCATTTTCCTCACGTTTTTTACTTCCATCCCTTCGTCTCGCATGCTGCATGCATCATAGTGCGTAAAAAACCACGACAGATGGAATCCGCGCGCGTTGAAGGGGTGAGTACTTTTTATTTCTTCTACATCCGCTCCACCCCGACGTCTAACAAGCTGGAGATAATAATTATCACAGCCCTCTATTGCCTGAAACTCTTTACACGTCCCGTAAACATTTCATTTTACAAGTTAAGGTTACTCTACATTTCGTGGAGCTCACCATTACGCCGTGAAACTCACGTGTGTCATTTCAAAATCCCCCATATTCAAGTCAACGGTTTGCACGGATTCACCTGACCTTGTGTAATTTATAGGGAGGTTCATCGCTCGTGAAATACATTTGCTGTTTATGTAAATAATTCGATCTGCATGAAACAGAAATTCAATATCTATGCGCGCCAGAAGATGTCTCCGAACGATGAATCGATATTTTTCGTAGAAAGAAACGATTCAACTGGTAGGCCGATTAATGAACAAAATTTATTACGAAAATACGGAGATAGAAATCTCCGATAAATCACGCCAAGTATAACCATCATCGTAAGATTTCAAACAATTTGTGAAACACTCGTTAAAATGATCAAACTTTCGAAATACCGCGTGAATTCTCATGGGGGAGGTTAGCTTCTTCGACTACGACATAATGAGTTTTGACGTGGAATCCTTCACGTATAAACTCCCTAAAATTCACGAAACCTCAACACCAACTCGTCCTTACCGAAACTAGTCATGGAACGAAAGCTCATCGAAAATTTTCGCGCCACTTTCAAAGGTGTAGAATTTCCTTGCCAATTCAAGCATTTCCAAAAAGTGTGGAAGAATAATAAGAAAGATGTGAGTCTACGTCAAGTTCCTTATCGCGTCAGGCTACGGTTAACTATATAATACAGTACAATTAAGTGTGATATAATCGGGAATGCGTCATTTGAAAGAAAATCCTATCAGTAGAAAATGGAGTCTATAAAAAGTAGCCTCGCACCTCTTTGACTGGTTTTGATTGATCGAACCCTTCCGTGATTGTGTGCCAATCTCGTACGATATTTATCGATACATCACCGAGGCCAGGTTATTAACCGAGGTGCAAACGACGACCGGGGGATTTGCGTGTCTCGCGTCGTAGGTCATGCAGAAATATACTCATCCAATCATAAAAAGTTATACAGGTATCCATAACGAGGCGTATACTCGCAGGCATACGTATACCGTACACGTAGAACTGATGCAGAAGCGAATCTGACGGGGCGAGGGGCGGAAAATAGAATTGGGCAAACAAGGTATAGGTATTATTTCTGGCCCTTTATTTGCGGAACACACAAAACGCCGACCGGCGATCTAATCTATGGCAAACAATGCGGCGTAGGTGCGATAATTGACCAACGGAAAGACAGATTGCCTTTTGATGCCGCGCCGGGGCGACCTTCTGATCACGCGAAAAAAACACGACGTCCGCCAATCCGGCCAACGATTTGCCTGAATCGGTAAACAGCCGCTGTATAAGTTCGCGCCATTGATCGGCCCCAGTCGATGTTCAGCTTCGGTCACGCTGCCGATCCCGGAAAATACATGGATCTCGACACGCGATCAGTCTCGGTGTCTCAACGATCGGATGAAGATTAGCCAACGGCACTCGGGATAATGGCGAGATCGCATGTCTCCCGGTACCGATGTGCACCAGGTCATTCGATGAATGGATTCGGAGCAATTAGTACTATCCGTGTGTATAGTAATTGGACTTATCGGCAAACATTTTTATCGACGTTTGCCGATTCTGCTGCACTGCTTGTGGAGTTGTTCGAATTCATTCCGAATGAGAAAATTCTCTTGTCTTCGGACTCAAGCTGCTCTCAGAGCTGCTGAATTTTACGATTTTCGAAATTCCATTGTCTACGCAATTTATATAATTATACATCCTTTGCGGACGTTCTCGCTGATATTCAATAAACGTCACTATATTTGTACGACTGAATGCCTATCCTTCATTCAGCAAACGAATTCATTATAAATTTTTACTCGTGCAAGAGATCTGAGAATCCCAATTGCGACGTTGAAATTATTGCAGTTGTTAAAAATTCAGGATCTCAATTAGTCGAAAGATTACGTGATGACCGATAATTCAAAATTCCATTTATTAGTTTTCTTTGAACTTCTATAATGACACCTGACAGTATAATTCTTTTGTCGAGATTGTTTTCATTCCTGGTTTTAAGCTTTTCAATTTATTAATCGTCAGGAGTCGTACATTTTTATATTATTTGTGTTTCGTTTCATCTCTTTTTATATCAGACAAAAGTCACGTGCAGATGGTTGTGTTTACCACACTCGTGTAATACGTTACTTTGTGTTTTGCTTTTTTTCACGTTACTTTGCGTTTTGCTTGATTAAGGTTTTTTACACTAACAATGCGAGTGGTTCAAATGATAGTTCACGTAGGACTGAAATGTAATTTATTCAAGCATGGGATCTTGTCGTGTAAATTATGAGCACCTGGAGTGACATGAAAACCAGTCTGATATCAGCAAAAATCGACTGGCTCATCTCCCTTTTTCGAGCCAAGGACACTACCGAAGGGCACGCCGAGAAAGGATAAGGATTCTCAGGCATAGATATGCTCAATAGGTATCTAAAACGACAGGAGAAATGCTTCGATTTTTCAAATCATTGCTCGTCAATATACGACAGAAGCCGTAATCGCACGAGCATTGTCGAAAATGAATTACTGTAACCGCTCTGACAAAATCTATCATCACATGTGAATTGATCTTATTTTCATCTTACATTTTGATGTACAATTAGTATATCATGCCGTTGGGTGATACTCGTCATGAAAGTATCCAGCACTTGGGATATTTGACGTCAGAGAATAAATAGCGTCGGTCAAACAACCTTCTGGCTACGCCATGGATTCCAACTACAATCGTGGTAAGATCAGACGCAAGTACCGCAGATACTTCGGACGAAAACTTAATGCAAAAGTTGTATTCCATCTCATTGGTACAACAGCGTAATGTCGGAGGAATCCCAGTTAATTCTTCGTTGGTCTTATGAAAAAAAAAGATATTGTATTTTCGTGGGGAAATAGACGTGCCTCGTCAAAGAAAATGCTGCTGGTGCAGCTGGCCTCTCAATAATCATCTCTGATGCACAAGGCTAGATGAAAACTCTGAGGCATACGGTAAGACTTGATCCGTCAAACGATGAATTGAGTACATTTTAAGGCCTCAAGATCACTTCCAAAATTAGGATGACCATGTGTCAAGCAGACTGCCGTGTCAAAATCGTGAAGGCTGAAACACGAGGAAGGTGAATCATTTTTAGATCCTCGGAATCAACTCTCGGTAATTTTAACAGCATTAATTGCACTTGAAGGGTGTGGCATTTTGATTAAAAATTTACTGCCAATAGTAATACGGACTTTGCCGATAAATTCTTACTGTTTTAAATGTTTTTGAAAAGTTTATAGCCGCCTTTCGCAGGCTAATAGAATTTTGTCATGACATGGTATTCGGTTTTACGTGCGTCGATTTCAGACAACTCTTCGAATTTCAAATTCTTAGACATCGAAGACGTACAAATAAAATGCGCCGCATGGTTGTAACGGAATACCTAACGAAACGCTGAATGTGCGTCGAAATTTTTTTTCCAAACTTTTTATTCGCCAAGATGAATTAAGGTCGAGAGCGCGTGTGTGAATTAGCATAATTTTTTCATCCCACCGTCTGGAAAAATTCTACATCAACAGAAGTGAGAATAAAAAAAAAAAAAAAAAAAAAAAAAAAAAATGAAAAGAGAAGAACATAATAAATGATGAAAAAGAAAGAAGAAATAAAGGAAATAACAAAACGCAAAATGAAAGATGTGAAAATTAGCATATTTTTTTCCAACGCCGCTTGTCCCGGGTTTAAATCTTTCTCTCAAGACGAAGGGGATAAGACGTGGCAGCAGCAATTATTATGCAACGCTTGGAACAGTAGCGAGCCAGCAGCAGTAAATCGTTCTCTCTGTTATCAAAAAGGACGGGGCGACGTCGCGGTTTAGTCTGAAAATTCACAAAGCGTCCCCCACGGTCATCTCGGTGTAGATATCGCCGGCAGCTCCGCCTTCTGCGGTATCAAACGAACGAAAGCGATTTGCATGCAGTTGCGGAGTGGATAATGCGATCCTTTTTCCACTCCTCCCATCCCAGCTCCTGCACCCTTTCAGCGGCATCGAGGAAACGAAGAAGGGCCAACGTGCCCTTTTTCCTTGTAAATGAAATTAGCTTTCCATCTCTTTCGCGTTGACGAGCCCCGCGGCTTCTTACTCCGAAGGTAGGATATTTGCGGGGACGTGCGCGAAAGGTGTTGTATCATCTCTGCCGCCGACTGCACGTAGGTAACGTTATTCCTCAGCATCCGCATCTAGATTAGAGGAAACAGCTCCCCAGACGTCGCTTCATTAGACTCGCCAAGCCCGTATTACCGCTCCACGGTATATCCGAGGTGCGAAAGCTGCGCTCCGCAAGCTCCAGTTTTTCACACCATTGCGATTAGTCTCACTATGCGTTTAATTTACTGTCGGGATTCCTAAGATCGGTTGGAAACTGCGAGAACTTCAATCTTCGGATCAATAATGCGTGCCCCGTGATTTTAAAGCTCGACGAATCATCGCAAAGTCAGTTTCCAGTTATGTTTACTTACCCGGATTTTTTGTTCCGTTAAGATGAGAGTGGATTTAAATTCCGCGGTATCTCGATGCGTGATATAATATTTTTTGTGCTGCACTGCGAGCGCAGAGATGTTCAGGCATTGGGATCGATGATAAATTATGTTCGAGCAAGTTTCTATCAGTATCGAAATTGCAAATGATTTTCAGCCCGTTGGGGTGTAAACAGTATGTAAGCCGTGTCGTAGACAAAGAACAGTGCATCTATACAGGATTCCATGCAGATGAACCTATCAACCTTAATTACCGGAGCAAAGTTCCGACACGATTGGAAAAGTTTCACCGGTGTTTGGAACTGCGTCGCTATTCCGAACGGATTAGGTTTGCCGTCACGTTTGATTAAATTATCTCTCTTTCACGCTCTCTCTCTCTCTCTCTCCCCCTCTACTCATTGATCCGCATCTCTTCTTAACCAAGATCGAACTTGAATTCAAATTTGCATATTTCAAGCCTCTGATCATGGAACATGGAGAGCAATCCTATTCACCTGTAATGGGGTGCAAGAATCAAATGTTCATTGTCAAACGATCGTCGGGATGGAAATCATTTTGTCCTCATGTCACGAACATGTTTCAAAATGAAAGATCATACGAGTGTAGATATGATATATAAAAACCGAAGTGAAAAGTTCCTTTCCAAATGATTGCAGACCGATTGAAAATGTAAGTTTATAGACAAACGCAGTCCCTGATATTTGGTAACGAATTCGCAATAACAATTGAACTAAATCGAAGGGAGTAAATTTCCAAATAAGAACGAAACGAGCCAGTAAATTATCAGCGAAAAATGAGTAAATCCTCGTCGTTCGGTATTTCCAACTTCACGCATTGCCGAGAAGATCATTGTGCATTTGAGGATTCCAAAATAATTCCAGATCGAGTCAATGGTCGGAAATCCATTGGGTCTGGATTGACGCGTTGCGGTCGCAGGACGAAGACGGCGAATGCCGCCTAGAGGAGGAACGCGAGGATGGTGGAGGACGGGGTTTGGTGTCGAAGGGATGGCAGGGGGAGGGAAATGGAACGGCATAGCATTACTTGGGGCATTGTCTTCCAGCCGACGCACAACCGCGGAGATCAGCCTCCATTGTGTAAGGATGCCGGCACGCCCCGATTTACTGGCAAACATCTCGGTTGAAGCCGTTAATTGCGACCGCCTTGATTAACGTTTAATTGTTTTTGTTTAAAGGGTGATAAACGGCATTGATCGGAAAAAATGGCCCTCGCCTCGCTCTGCTTTGCTTGGTTGCTGTTAAACGGCCGGAACTTAATAAGTGATCTTCACGCATCCGAGAAATAGTTGGATAACTTCCGTTCGTTTTCTACCCGTCGAAATACGTCTGCCGTGTTAATTAACAACGACACTCTGGCCAGCTAACATCGTTTCACTGAGAACCGTTCTGTCAGTTCCGTCTAATGTCAGACACATTGTATCCTGATATTTGGGGTACGGTTTCACGGTTAGTTTCACATAGTCTTGACAACAAGTAAGGGCGACAATTGGTTCGTGCTTTTTACTGGTGCTTAGTGGAATGTTTTTATCTTGACCATATAATTTTCGAACTCGATGAACAATTTTTCTGTAGCGAAAGAATTGATGCCTGGGCTGATTTACAACACGATTACCGATAGTAAAACATCCGAAAGATTGAAGACAGTGGGATCTAAAACTAATGCGATGGTTATACGACCATTGAAACTTAAATAATTTATGGTTCAAGCAAGAATCTGCGTATCTGTACCAGAAATGATACTGCAATTAATTGTATTTCTTTTCCAATTACAATTAAATTACATATTCAGTGCGAGAATCATACCGAGGCGTCTGTTGATCCCAGAATTGATAGTGTTCAGATTGTATCGGCAATCCACAGATGTTACTTGAAATACGTTGCTTGTAGCTCGCAATTGATAAACTCTGGTAATCTACGTAAATAAACCGAAACTATGACTCAGGAAAACTTGATGCGCTAAACATCAGGTAGAATCCACCAAATAACTTCCAAACCATCCACAGAATCAGAACGCCAAGTGCCAGGCACAGCAGCAAATGGATGATAAAAAGGCTGGAATGAGTGAAATAACGTAATTTGTCAAACGTGTCTTATTTTTCCCTGCCTTCGCTCTCGGCTAAACGTTAGTGCAATACAATACTCTCAATTTTTACTAACCGTCTGCGTTTCCGTCTTGCTTGCTCTAAATTTTCATCCGATTCAAGCAAGACGAATTTCCGAAGGCCCTTCATGCCGAGTAGGAAATATTCGTTCCAATCGGCGGTTCTCATACTGAATGGGAAAATTCTCTTGTCTTCGGGCTCAAGCTGCTCTCAGAGCTGCTGAATTTTACGATTTTCAAAATCCCATTGTCGCATCGTAAAGTGCAAACTAGCGTGTATCACGTTTGAAATTTTACTCATTATTTTATACAGTCTGAAATAGTAACTGACGTTTAGCTTCATTTCTAAACCTATTCCATTGCATGCATATGTCCGAAAGTATGTCGCATTCGTACATTTTACGTAGAGCAATAATTGAAAATTGATCGATTTTTAATCACTGTGGCTCTTTTCCCATCAACCTGGCAACGTTGTCAATTATTAAGGCTGGAAAAAAGTGGAAACATATCTCCAATATGTAGAACAGTAATCTCGACTTTGTGTCGATATAAAAAGGAGAGCAAATTGCTTTTTCTGTTGGATAAGACCTTAGAGCCACGCTGCCTTTACTATCGCACTGCCTCCAAGTTATTGGTGTTTCTGATCCAGACACGTGATTATAAACAGAAACATCCTTGAAGTGGCTCAAAAATGAGTATGAAAAATATCATTCTTAAAATGCATTATATTGACACGTTGGCTCTTCCACGTCAAGCCAACCAGTCCTACTCGGGCGAGTCTTCCGAAATCTTAAACTCATTTATTTTTCACTCCCCAACGTTGCAAAACGAAGCTTTCTGCAATACCAAACTTTGTCTATCGCGAGTTCTGCGTATTCGTTCTTAGAACGTTGAGTACAATCGATTGGGAAATACAGGTGAATTGTCAAATCATAGAATATGCATGTATGTTGACATGAAATTTGTGTGCTGATACGCAACGGCATGGTTACATTTTTAGAAAAGATATGACGATTAACTAGTCATGTTTATCGTACGTTACCATTTTTGAGAAGAGGTCCAAGCGCAAGAAATAAGAGCATTGCAAGCATAATCGACTGGGATTATATCGACCACGGAATCGATGTCGACTAAACTTGTGTGGATGATTCCTAAGCTTACCGCATACGAAACCCGAAATATCCCAAATGGACTTGGTAACCACCCTGGAATTGGCTCCTTGTAGGAACTTGCCACTGTTGAACAGTTTAGGGCGTAAACTTTTCTGAATGACTTTGTTCAACCTCTACTGACCTACTTGAATTCAATGGACCAATAATTCGATTCAGCCATTCCTGTAGTTCGACAAGCTACCTTGTACAAGATGAAATAAGTTACGAGATGCGTACATCGTCTAACACCAATAATGGATGAACAATAAATTCACAGTCGAGAAAGATGTACTAACAATTAGCCTAGACGTTGCTCACCGATTGTTGGCCTGAAAATAGCAAACAGTAGATCCTTTGCAAGCTCGGCAACGGCACCCTCGGCTACGGCCTTGCTGAACGTGTACGTGTTCGGCCACTCTCCCAGAATTCTATCATAATCGGTGGTTGTGACTGAGTTTCGACACGTTTCAATAACGATTTTGATCACTCTTCTCAACTTTCGAAAAAAAAACTTACGCCTCCGTTACATCCTCTGACAATGCATTCGCCTTGGCTTTGCTGATTATACCCTTGACCTCCTCGTAGCTCGCGCAGGATGACGGATAGAGCTTTTCGTCGATCGACTTTCGGACGCGGTGGCTGTACGCAGTGGAAACATAGACTCCGACCTGAAACGTGACGACGTTAAATTCTGTGATGGATGAAAAGATTGAAGGTTTTTTTACCTTCAAATTCTTGTACTCTCTTGCAACGTCGATGACGGACTTGACGCTGTTCACGTTGAGGGCAAGAGCCACTTCGAGTTTCTCGTTGAAGCGGACGGTGGCAGCTAAGTGGAATATCACCGACACCTGAAATAGTTTCACTTTACTTTGTGCGGTTGTGGAATAGACGACGCGTCGGCAAATCGGAACCTGCGATACCTCGTCGACGAGCCGTGCAAAGTCGGTTAACATGAGCCCAAGTCTTTCCTCGGCAATGTCACCGACGACGCAAACGATCTTTTCGGAAAAATTGGGGTAGTCGTTTCGCAGTACGTCAAATATCTGACACAAAAGTTTTCTACCAAATCGTGGCCAAAGACGATGAAGTGGTGTCGAGAAAGTTGTAGAGACTCGAATTACTGCGTATGTACATCGTATACAACTCTCTTCGCAAAGGTGTCTCGACCTCTACTTTGGAGAAATATCCGAAATTTTCCATGGCGAATATTACCGGTTCAGCGAGTAGCGCATCCCTGCGTTCCTCGACACTTTTCCCCTTCTTCGCCCGTATCAGAAGATAGATGGTTCCAATTTCTCGGCAGCTTCGGATCAATTTCTCCGTCAAAATTTTCCCCATAAAGCCAGTTCCACCCGTAAGTAAAAAACATGTTGGTTAAAAATTTTTCATAAAAATTTATGTCAAATAATTAAAGTCCAGAGTACTTTTACTGTGAACTGAAAATTACGGTAAATGCTCGTTAGAAAAGTTACCGATGAACCCAAGGGGGGTTTTTCATCGCGTGATTATTACTGACCGGTGATGAAGATGTTCTGTCCAACATAGAATTGCTGTATTTGCGACATGTTCACATGAATCGGTTGACTCAGTCGGACACAGCTCAATACTGACGAGTCTCGAAATTTCAGCAATCTTTTGTACAGTCGTGAACAGCGGACAGCGTTTTATCGTGATGGTAGTGTTACACAAATTCAGGAAAGGGAACTCAGTACAACTAACACAGCCTGTAGCTCATACTAAAATGGTGATCCCCTCCATACATCGTATCGGGCATTCGTCCACCACCTTATCGTACAAGAATGTATTGTACGTATAACAGTTTCTGTTACGGAATCACAAGACTTGACACTCAAGATATTAATAGAAATTCATCGATCAACATGACTTGTCGGAAAGAAGGAGATCTCAAAATTACATGAGGAGATAGCAACACAGGATTAGAGGAAAAATGAAAAATGACTTATATTGCATTATTATTTCGTATTTTTGTTCATCTAACAATTGACTTCAATAATATTGTATGGTGGAATGCGGGATTCTTAACAATCGAAAGTGTGGCTGCTTGCTTTTCATTTCCATCGGGATCCCTTTGAATGAACTTCGGAAGGCCTTTCATCGTATGAAGAGTATACTCATCTCAATTGATGTTTCACACACTGAACGGAAATATTCTCTTGCCCTCGAGTCCAAACTGCTTCCAAAGTTGCTGAATTAGGAGATTTTGGAAATCCCACTATCGCGTGGTAATCTGCTCTGCAGAGCGAGTCACGTTTCTAATTTTACAAACAAGTTTATACACTCTGGAGCGTAAGGTAAATTTCAACTTTACCTAAATATTTTTATTCTCACGTATACGTTATGTTCATGGGGTTCTTGATTAGCAATAATTAGTAGAAAATAATTTTTTTTTCCTATTTACTGTACCTGTTTTTCTAGTAATGTCTCAGCGTTGTCGACAATCTGTACTGGCAGGAATTGAAAAAAAGAATTTCAGTTTATAGAAGCAGATTCTGGATTTAACATTGCGTATGAAGAGACAACAATCGGCTTGTTCGGTTGAATGAATTCTTGCCGACACAATAACGTCATCCGAGCACTGCTTTCAAGTTACCGAATTTTTATTTACAAGTAAAGTTCGAAACGTCTTACATATTCAAAAGTATTAACGTAGATCACGTACAAGGGTTTGAAGCAGGATGAAGCGACTATCATAAAGTTCGTACGTATGTTAATAATAAGAATATTGGCTCCCTTCCGCAAGGCTTGTTTGTTCAAATATCTGTTGTTCTGATAATCTACCATTTTTACGCGAAATCCTTAACTCTGGTAAAATAATAAAATACAGTCAGCCGTTGCTCCCAAATTGAAAAACAGACATTCTCCCCAACTTGCATCTGCTGGCGAGTCAGCAAATACAACCACCATGCAACGATATCCGGTTCTCTCAAAACGCTCAATTCATGCAATGCGACTGCTGCGTTGTTCTCATACCACGCACGAGTGGTAAGCACGTGTTTCGTACAGCCAATCTTCCACCATAAAAACCAGCGTGATGTATTTTATGGTCAATATACCCGATTCCTACCCAGCACCGTCGTCGTGACTGTGCGTTCGTGGTGCACTAAGAATTTTATTCGAATCCGTGAGGGGAGACTGACATACGAAGCCCGTAACTTTTACCCTGTGCCAAGGTCTTCAATTGCACCCTACCATTCCCGGGTTCGAGTCGGCATCGCGTCATGCGCTTCTGAGCTTTATATCTCCTTCGACTCCCTACTTCCTTCAGATAATTTCGGCGGCTTACCATCAAGCGATGGCTTTGACCGTTCTGGCCTGCCTAGAACCAGCGAAACTTGAGCCATTTTCTTACGCAATCGGTTTCAAGAAGCACTAGCAGTAAATGAAGACAGATTTGGAGTAAATTTGTGTATTCCATCCTCGATTCAGAACAATGACTACAAAGAATTTTACCCATAATGTCCGTCACGTGACGTGCGCCTAGGCCAATTACACTGGTATTTTTGAAAATTCTCTCGCTCTCTCTTTGTCAAGCTCTCTGAGAAGCAGGACGTGCGGAACCGTCTTTTAACAAAACGCTACTCGCTAAATTATAAATTGAGTAACGACTGTAACAATGCTTTCACGTAAAGTGTCAGTACAACGTATCGCCGCGAATAGAAAGTAAAAGGTGAAGTGGTACTTTAAAAGATGAACATCTTCCTACGGAAACGCGAAACATCGTAAACATCTGTAACGAGCACGTCGCCGTTGAACATCTTCGAGCGGAGAACATCGCAAATTAAGCCAGTTACGTCACTATTACTGAAACGAACTACGAGAAATATCAGATTAAAGAGACACTGTGACGATATTATAAATTTAAAAGTTCCCGCGAAATTTTGCTTAGCACAGCGATCTCGATTCAGGCGTCAGGCGGGAAAAACTGCTTAGCATTTTGAAAGAGTCTACGGGAAGACGCTCAACCAACCGGTTTATAATTCCCCGTAGTGATTGTTTCATCATTGTAAACGATAATTTGAATTAAAGCAACGCATCGACCTCGCCAGTAAACATCCGTACGGATCTTAACGTGTCCGTAAATAATAAATAACAAAGCCAAGTTGAGAGATCCAAGGAATCAGCAATTTTCACAGTTTTCTTCGCATTACGGAATCGTCGCGAAGAAAACTCAAAAAGACCGTGGATTCCAAATTGTATCAAAAGATTCGCAAAATCACATGGACAATTACACGAGGGAGCTGCTGCCGAATATTAAATCAAGGGATAAGTGATTTTTAATATATTTATGACTGACTAACTTTTTACCTCATCCGGCGTATTTTATCTTAATTTATTTTTGGATGTTTGGAATGAATGTGTAATTTTAATCGTTAGAACAACGGACAGGATTTAGAGAGTTTTTATATGTTATTTATATTTTAGTTATATTTCATCTACATTGTATTTATATTTTATTTATATTCAATTTTTTCCATTTATAGTTAATGTCATATTCATTATCATACTCGTCATTTTTTTTTTTTTTTTTTGTAAGCCTGTCCATTGACTTCATATCTTTTCTTTTATGTTGACAATAAACTCAAATTCTTCGCCGTCCCCTTATTTATATTACTTATCTCCCCTTATTGACGTATGTTTTTGACCTACCACATTAATCAAAATATAGGCAAAAACGATAATAAAAACAATTATTCACAACACCTTGTGCAAATAAATGATAAAAGAAGTAATTCAAAGAAGACGAATTACATTTGTAATTCAAATTCAGGAAACACAACTTATTTATGCAATTGTGACTGTAAAAAAAGAATTTAAAATTATCACAAATCGATTACACGTACGTGTAGAATATCGCAGCGATTCACGCGAGAGCGCCATTAATTCAGTTATGATAATAGAGGCTAGCACCGCTGTTTTGCATCGGTCTTAGCGTATTGCTTAGCCCAGGGTCAGCGGATATCCTTCGTACGTATGCAAACTAGACGACATACCTATCTCGGGGACCAAAACGAGACTGGCGAATGTGATAGAAGACGGGGGAATAAGATAGGGAATAATGGAGGTAGCGCAGGTTGCGTGTGTCGTCTTTGTACCCGAGGAAAGTCCCATTTCTCAAGGAGGAACAGCGGCGAACGGAGCAATCTTCCCTTACTCACTCTCCGTTCACGGATTTGGCAAACGTGAGAGAGCTTTCTGCATACAATAAACCGACGCAGCGTATGACCTTCGCGATTTCTGCCTCTCAAGGTATCTACCCACGTCACTCGATCTAACGTATTTTATAACCCTGCTCCACTCCGCCCCCATAAGTCTTCGTCCTTTGAACCCAATTATGGTAACTTAGTTGCGGCTCGTCTGGAGCTTGCGAGTGAAGAAACTCGCCGCTTGAACGCGACATATACGTGAGCCAACTCGCGAAAATATATAAAGCAGCTTTTTCTACGGAGCTGTAAAGAAAAAAAAAAAAAAATGACAATGTTTACTTTATAAACGACGACAAAATGCTAAGCTATCCTGTTCTAGGAAAACTTGTTCACCGTAAAGACTTGAGGATAAATATCTACTGTAGAAACTTGACACTGCACATACCTTGTTTGTTTCAGGTTATAATACCAAAGCAAAGGTAAATGCAATTACGCGTTTCAAGTACAATGTCAGCAAAGAGTTACAATTTATAAACTGATGATTTTATCATTCACTTGTTTATTTTACATGTATTTCTGTTATTTTTGACGGGAATATCCCTTTTCTTATTACGACTGATTCGAAATTTTTGTTGAAATTCTAGTTTCCACTTAACAACTAGGTGCAATATTTATACAGCATTTTATATCCTGGTCTAGACCCAGTTTAACAGGAAAATCCTTTGTAATGAAACGTGTGGTACTTTTGTTCGGGTTTTAATCTCCTTTTGTAACGTATAAACAGCTTGAAAAGCAGCTTACCGACAATTCCAAAACCATCACGACGAGCGCATGTTACGCATAGCTACACGCATGTCAACAACCGCATAAAATCTACGTTCGACTGAGCTGTCAGACAGTATATTTCAAGTTTAAGCCACAGCTTAAGACTACTTAAGTGCGTAACTCCGAGGGCCGAATGAAGCCGACGTTTCTTACGTAAACTCGTGATAAAGCCCTTTGGTTATTGATATGGCGATCGAAACTGACGTGGTGAAATACAGCTTATAAGTTGACTCGGGGAGGGTGGAGTGGTGGAGTTTCTCTCCAAAGTTGTTATTCGGATCGTTTCTCTTTCCTTCTCCCGAAGTGGGCGCGTTAATGGCCGGATTAAGTTACTCCGATCTATAAGCAATCATTAACCATAACTTAACAAAGTCTTACACAAGTATATGTATACCCGTATTCACAATATTTGGTGAAAAGTTTTACCAGCCGTTTCATCGAAGGGTGATGTAACAACTTTACGAACTAAATCTTGCCGAATAACCGTTGGTCCGTCTAGTGCCATTGTCGATTATTTCCAGAGGGTACAAAAGAATCTGACGGCTTTTGTCTCGCCGGAACGGATGTAGTTACAATTCAAGCACCGTTATAAGGGGATTTTCTTTCAGACCTCGTTTGCATAATTACCTATTTTGGGGCGTGGCTGTTACGTGATGAGTCCGAAGCGACTTACGAGCCCAACAGCTTTCGTAACCTACGTGGCACACACAAACACGTCTAAATCCCAGTTGAAGATCCGAAACGACCAATCATATCACCGATCAAATCAAACATAACTCGAATAATCGCATCCTGACCTTTCGTTACATAATATCTTCCCTCCCTTTTTTCAGAAGATGCTTCCCCACTCGATCGAACCCTAAAGCTCGAAGCAAGCAGCAGCCTGTCCATCCTCACATGGGCAAGTAATTTCATCGCGACGACATTCGTTGCAGCAGACATTCCGCGTATACGTATAACGTAGATGCGCTACTTGCCACCGTGATAAATTAACTTCTTGTCACAATAGATCGTTCGACGCCGTGCACAGGGAGACTTCGGCATGAAACACAATGCAACGGGCCGAAGATGAAGCGGTCCCCGTACCGCACCATCCACACCTCGTACATTAATGTGTGTTATACCGATCTAACTGTACTCCTGAATTCACGCTCCTCGGCAGAGAGTTCAGAAACGTGTCGTGCGCAGGCGAAAAACAGCTACCGCGATGTATGCGGTCCAAGTGAACTTTTCGCACTTTTATTGCTTACCCCTTAACCGATAAAACGTATTGCCCACTGGTGTGTCTTCAAGATATCAGTAGTCAATATCGAGGTGAAATACACTCGGGAATAGTCGTGTCATGCTACAAATTAATGCCCCGGAAAGTGACACTTGTCTTCCAGAATCAAAAGCCACGGTTTGAAATATTCACTTTCCTGTTGTACATACTCACAAGTCAAGTTATCACACTTCATTCGCGTCAATTCGATGACATTACACACACCGTGTTCTCCCAGTGATCGGGAGCGTCTAGGACAAGGAAACCCGACCGTTCAAGAGATACGATCAATAATCGGACGAAAAGTTTCCTTCAGAGTCCTACCCCCATACAATTCCCCCCATGCATAATCGCAAGATCGTACTTCAACGGTCAGTCCAAACTTCCATGGTCAATGAAAATCTGTCCAGTCTCTCAGCCGGCGAATCTTTCGACTTCGTGGGAATCATCGCTTCCAAAGAACAATTGCACCTGGATTCTGAATCCGTGACAATATGAGTCACGCAAGCAACGATATCACCGTTCTAATTGAGGTGGTTCATAGCAGCGGGAGTTAAGGTCGATGGCGAGAGATCAGAGCTCGAGACAGACGTCGGCGAAGCGTATTGTCTGGTCCCTGCGCACTGCAGCCCTGCATCGTCCCTACGAAACGGGAGTGTGTCGAGCCGTGACGAAGACTTCCGTTCGCACGCCCTGGGAAGGCAGGTACCAGGACGTCACCGAGAGTCACGGTGGACGTCCCGGATGAAGAGGAAGGAGGGGAGCCTCAGCGGCCTGAAATTACGATTTTTTAATCACCCCGCCCTTCGTTCTTCCCCAGATCGCCGCGTCCATCGGAGTCTGGAGGCTAACGGGCTCCCGGGTTTTCCGGTCCAACGAGGGCGAAGAAGGTTTCCTGCGCATCCAGGAGTCTCGGCAAGTGTTTCGAGGTAACCGATAAAGTGGTACTTCGTGGCGGAAGTCAAGCGATGGTTAAACACGGCCGAGGGCCACAGGTGACGCTCGGCTAGACCGTAAAGTGCCTCAGGGTCCGCCTTCGGCTCCTTTTCTGCTCAACTCCTTACCGGCGTATGGCTTTCCGACACCATATACGCCGATGTCTAATTCAGGGAAGCCCGTGGTAATTTCAAATACAAATACGAATTTCAGGCGGAATGCTTCGCGTTAAAGTTAACAAATTGCAAGGGTTTTTGGTACCTACACGTGTTGTTGTACAATCAACCTTGTGAACCATTTGTTTATTTGAAAAATACTGACAACGGAACGAATTGCATTCATGATGAATTCACGATACGTGCTTTGTATTTTTTAAGGTGTTCCGGGTACTCTGCAGCTGTACTACAGTACCTAAATAATTCAAGCACGGGTAAAAGCAGCCGGTCGAGAGAATTCTCTTCCTTAGCTTCTTGGCATGTATACTCGTATACTTGTGTATATGGATACATTCATACCACTTAATCTCAATAATACGGGTATAAATTTTTTTCTTCTTTTTCTTCAAACTTCGCAGTAATATTGTTTCAACTGTTTCTATCTTCTCTCTGCCTGGTGATTAAAATTCTTAAAATACTTTCCCGTAGAGCGAAAGGATATCTCATCATTTTCCCTACATATTTATGTATAATAATTCGTTTCTCAGGATTCCTTCTCTACCCTTGTGTTAATTGCGTTTCTACCGAACATTCTCGCTGTATCCAAACTCTATATCACGCAATCAAAGCTTCTGGATCCAATACACTTGAACCGTTCTTCACGTTCATTCGACTTTAATAGTTGGCGAACAAGATGGACGATCGAGTGGATCCAGAATGCGAAATTCGAGAAAGTACGCGTTTTCTCATCAAAAGTGATCATCCGAAGGGATGTGGAAGAATTTGTGCGATCCCACGAAACGACGACACGATCCACCGTTGCTGGAAAGCCGTGGCGTGATCAGCGCGTATATGCGAATTAGTTTTCCGTCCAAACAGTAATTACCGAGTGTGATAATTGCGTTGGTAATACCGAGTACTAATGCCAAATAAACCTACCAGAGGCATCATCGATCCGGTTCCACGCATCCACACGCATTGGCCAATGGGCTGATGGGAAGAAACTAATTCGCGAAATACCCGAGGGTTTTGTGGAATACGTCCATCCATCCATCCATCCGTCCATCCATCTCGGTAGAAAGACAGTACAGAAAAAGGAAATTCCTCTGCTGACCGAATGACCTCTCATTATACAAAATGCAATAACGCGACACGCAAGCTTTTTATCACCGTTATCATTAATATACCGTGTTATCACTAATATATATATTAGATGGGAAATTGTCTGGAAATTCAACTCCCGGATAAAATTCGTTCGGTTCATTTTGCACTCAAGCAAAAACCTTCAGGGTGGTTGAGTGACGCTGAGTGCAATAACCGATATAATAACGAGGCTGATTGCAACTGAGTTGAGGTAAGTATAATTGACATTTTTCAGTTGGCTGCTGCTGCTGCTGCTGCCTCAGCGTCAGGATTGAAACTGTCGGATTATAGAATATCAACGAAGACCGATAACGGCTTACGGTGCAATTTTCAACTAGAAATTCATACCCATTAACGCAAGGACTATTATACTCGGGGTGTTCGAGGGTGAATTGCAGAACGTTTGTTACAGCCTGGAATTTTCGGTCGAATCGTAACACCGGAGGGTAAATTTTCCAGGCGCGTCGACACCGGCAGGGAAAGTCCTCCGGTACGCACATATGCATGCGGTACACGTATCACACGACAAACCGCAGTTTGTAACGCTGTTTTCAACACTCAGTAAAATAACCCGCGTGACTGCGGTCCTGATACGCGTGCAGGCGGAAATAGTTACAGAAATGAGATAACTCCGGGGGTTCGTTTCGCCGGAATTGGCTTGCAAAAATTACTTCGAAATACTTGTCAAAAATAATCCCACTCTCTCTCTCTCTCTCTCCCGTCACCGCGACTCATTTGATAATAGATTTCAACGCGGAACTCTGGAGCTGGAAGTGTCCAGTATCTGGATAAAACAGCTGCGTCGGTGAGTCAAGAGCTCAGAAAACAGTCGGCGATATTCGCTGGAGCGGAATCCATGCGCTTTAAAGCGCCCGCGTGGATTCCTCTAAAGTAATTTTTTAAAATTTCATTTGTAATTTTCCCCCTCTTTTCCTGTCAATATCTTGAATTTAACTCTAATTCCCACAGGCGGAATTATTAGAAATTTAATTTTCTCCCGTACGGTACGGTACAGCTGTCACGCATTTCACGAATACCCAAACGCGAAATTTTCTTTTTCTGGCACTTCGGCAGCAACTGGATTACGGCCACATTGGCAAGCTCTATTTGACAAGCGGTCTATAGACATGCTAAGGCTGCAGGTATTGTGAGATTTTTTACCCTCAATACATATAAAGACATGAGAATTTTTTTCTCAATCATTTCTACTGCAGATGGTATATTTTTTTTTTGGTGCGAGTTGTTGAAGTGCCTCAGTTTTTGCAATTATTTCGTGCCTCCATTCTTGACTAATTTGTTAACTTTTTGGAAAGAATGAAAAAAGAAAACGAAATTCGGATAAAGAATTGTTTAGAAATTGGTTCGTCTGGTAATAATCCTGCACGGTTAAGTTGATGAATAATTCTAGGATTAGGGTTGGCCATAGAATTTCTACGTGTGTATCACGGATAATAGGAAATATTGATTCGGCGAGTCGCTGACGTGGGTCGAAATTTGCTTATTGTTTGCTCCCGAGTTTGACCTCGGGCTGTAGAATCTCTGTTTGTCGTTTCTTCAATCCTTCTCTCTTTCAGTTCTGTTTCTTGTCCGTTACTACGTGCGCATAATGTAGCCTTTTACCGTACCCAGTGAGTGAAAGTAATGAAATAAAAAAATAACAAAAGTAAAATTAAAAAAAAAAAAATACCTTCCGGACGTGCCGAAACTTGTAATTCAGTGAACCGGAACGGCGCTATGAGCGCGAGTGAAATTTCGCTAAATACAACCGGCTAGTTATCTGCACGGATGGGAAATTCCGTGTTCCATGCCGTTGGAAAGATTAAGCATTACAAAGGTTAGACAATCAAGGTAATCTAATTAACTCAGTTCCATACTCGGAAAGAAAATTGCTTTCATGCTTAAAAACTCCTTTATACTCTTGAGTAGCCTTGTTCAGCCTCAATCTCTCCGCTACAGGGTACGAAAAAGATGCTCACCGAGTAACGCTCGCTCATCTTCCGAGCTGCAGATCCGCGCCAACGTTGAAAATAATATAATCCAACAACGCAGCTCCGCTCCAATTACGAACTCCTGTAATAATCAATGTTTCTAATCCGTGGAAGAGCGAAACCGGAAGTTAGACTCTGTAACTCATGCCTGGAAATGAACTCCGGTACGAACGTCCGATGAATCATTTGCCGTTCGTAAGTTGTTGGGCAATCATCGTTTTACCTGATTTGCCACGGGTTCGCTGGGTTCACACCGACTCCCTGGAAAGTTCAAACTAGTTGAACAACCCTGATCTGAGATGCCGTTCTCTCGTGGAGTCAAATTCGGTTCTGAAGAGACGTTAACGAACCTGCATAACGAAACGGCGCGGGTTCCATAGAGCGTGACGTTCTCCTACCAACGGTTAACGTCCAACGGTCATCGTCGAGTGTGCTGGAGCACAACGGCGAGGGGGAACTAACACGAAAAAGAACATACGTCAGACACGTGACCAGGACCGTTTGCAGGTGCATCGAATCCCCACACTCCACCACGTAACACGTGGCGATTTGCGGCCCCTCGGTGTCACTGTCCAAGCAGGTGAATCACTGTCATCAATGCAGTACCGTGTGTTTGCACTCGAGGTTGCGTCGTTGGTTTGAACCAATTTGGTACCGCGTGTCTTTGGCATCGGCGATTGTTCGGGATAAACGCCGAATCGAGGATTCTCAAAATCGTCCAATAATCAAGTCAGGAATTTGTTAAAAAAAATCCATTCCGCGACGTTCGCTGTTTGAGGATACCTTGTACCAGTGTCGTTTTTCCCTGGTTTCCAAAACCCTTGAAAACAACGATCGAAGCATTGAACTCGTACCACGTCGATAACTTCTAACGGATGTTACGACTCTTCAAAGTTTGTCACCAAACTGTTTCTCGCACGAAAACGCTCTCGTGTTTCTTACCTGACATAAACTGTGTTTTGCGTGACTCGAGTTGACTAACTCGTGCCTCGGTTCCATGGTAAGAGTAGTAGAAAAGGGGAGTACAGTGAGGTCGTTGCTTCAGCTTCCCATAAACATCGGGAGAATTTTTCGGAGACGGTTAAATTTTTGAACAAGTCATCTACTTTGAATTCCGTTTTTCCGTTTCCTGCGACCTTAACCTTCCGGGATGTACATAAAGTATTCTCGATAGGGTGTACAAGGGTGCACTTAAAGTGTTCCGAAAAGTTGTCCCTGGAAAAGTTGCCGCGAAAGGTTCGGACCTGGTTCGTATCGAGAACCCTCGATCTTCCCAGATCCTTTTCCGTTTTTACAAACTGTTTGCGGCACTTTCCAGCTTTCGTTCTTACCCGAGGGAACTAAGACGCGGGATTATCCTAGTCCGGTTCATTCACCTCGAGGCAACGTCGCTAAAAACGATCAGCGGCTATCCGAATTCTAAGAAAAGGTAATCGACCGAGATCGAAGCGGAGCTGCTGAAAGTCGGATGAATTCCGGGACTTGATACGCACGTAGTGCGGAGCTTTAAAAATCGTACCTGAACGGCGGAAGCGACTCGACGAGCTTTCGTCTGCGCGGCGCATATTCCTGGGCGGTTCATTTGGCGAAATGCTATGAAAATATGTCTGCCCTATACACACGGAAGTATGTGTGCGGCTCGCTGAGTGCTTCCCGAGTTTACTTAGTCAAAGTACGCGTATGAATGCATTACTTGAGGTTCAACCGTGACGGAAGCTGACTTTACCATCCGAGCAGCTAGGGCTGAGACCAGGGTGAACCTATAGAACGAAAGAAGGCAGCTTGCCCGCCACCGAGGCACGTAAAAACGAAGCCAATTTACGAGGACAGCCCTGCACACCTACGCCAAAGCTTCCGCGCTTTTCCTCGTTTCTTTAAAGATGGAAAGAGATATTCTTGAGACGCCGTTTAGCCACTCGCAACTTACGATCCTCGGAGAGTATATTAGCTATTGTGCAATATACAAGGGTACACTTATCCTTGCCCCAATCATCTCTAAGAGATGAGTTATACTTACAACGTGAGATATAGTCGCTTGGATACCTATTCGTGTCGGATATTTCAGGGGATAAAAGGACAAGGAGACGTTCGACACCGAGAGAAAATAGAACGAACAATTCGAATAACAAGTCCAGAGCATCGACTAAGAGTGACTAAAAAACGACTTTGGTTTATTCGATCTCAGAAATGTGAGCGGATTTGGAAAGGTGTTCGAAGAAATTACTTAACGCTTGAACTGTAACTTTGTATCCAAATTAATTTATCGTACGGCAATAACGTTCTCGTTCGAGTCGGTAGATCTTTGCGTCCGGACAAGTGTGATAAAAACACGTTGTCACCCTTGACTAACTTCTTTCGAAGGAGAAAAAGTTTCGCGAAGGGTGCGACGAGTTACAGAGAAACGCGTGGTCAGAGGAGAGTAATAGGGAATATTTTTTTCCTCAGAACTGCTTCTTTACCAAGGTTCCACGCACAAAGAATACCTTTCATCAACTGTCCTCTCATTAATACCGCCGCGCCGGCCGGTTTTCTCCCCTCCCTCAATTTCCCCTTTTACAGCGAATAAAGTAGCCTTTGTCTGACTATTTGCCGAGTTGTTCTTCAGACTCGCCTCGCGGTTCGCGTCGAGAGGTGGAAAGGGTTCAAAGTCGGTAGTAATCTTCTTCCGAGACCTCGAATAGGTCTTTGCACCACTTTGTGCGTCTGAATGCACGTTTCCACGGTACACCGTAACACGTCCCCGTTACTAAACGCGCCTCGAAGCCGCGATCCTCCCACCACTCGTTTCTCCCTGCGTCATCCACCTCCACCAACCCCCCGTCCATTATCGCGAAGCGTGTGTGCTTTGTGCTTTGCGCTTTGCCTAGATAGGGGGAAACGGCGTGCCGGGGGTCGAGAAATCGAGCCCGTCGGCTGTTGCGGAACGTCTCGGGTATCGCGGAACCGCAATTTAAACTCCGCCCGGAAAACTACCTTCCCGTCAGTCGACCTCGTCTGATAAGCAGAAAATATACCCGACTTCAAGAATTCCCGTTTTCTTACATTTCCTCAGTTTTCCACCGGTCTCCAGTTTCGCGTATATCTGTACGTGTAAGTTTGCCTCGTCAAGATAATCCGCGTTGTAAAACACGGAAGGAAGATAAACCTTATCGAATATAATACACCGAACAACAGATTTTCCTTTCACTGCAGAGTCGAAGAAGCTAACATATACCTACCGATCACTTATATCTCCGTACAGATACGTTTTTATTGTTTATTGAAATCATTTTTCAAATATTCTGCATTTTGTGTTTAAAAAAATTATGAAAATGAAAATTTTTCAAACTCTAGCTTCGTTAGGGGTCGAATTTTATGTAATTAAATAAACGAACTAACAAATTTGCGATAAGTGCGCGTAATTCAATACTCAGATAAACGTGGCATGTGACGTCATCGGCGACTTGTCGCATCGGTGTTATATGTATACGTACACGCCTGTAACTCGAGAGGTAAAACAGTCGTACATATTAAAATAATCACAATACCAACAGGTATAATTATAACGAGCGGGTATAGCAATAACAATAATCGGAAATTCTACATCACGTGTATACGATCCGCTTTACTTCTCGATAAATACGAATTTCTAGCGGATGTTTAATTTGAATTAATTTACAAACGCGACGACGGTATAATAATTATAGTTATACGGCGCGGCGAGTACGTATTTTTACTTATCATACGCATTACCATCGTGATTTTATTTTAGAATTAAAATTGAAATACGAGAATTATAACAACTCTCGGGATTCTCCTGTTCGTGTATATTATTTAACCTTTGAACCAGAACCGGAAAATAAACGCATCCGCAAAACTGCGTCAAAAGACCGAACAATATTATTTACCGTATTATTTAGTTGACGCGAAATGGAGCACGTACATATTTACGAGAACTCGCGTCATTCGTTGGCCATTCTCATGCTCAAGCTGCTTCGTTTCATTCCGATGTAACTGAAAAGCACTCGAATCAGTAACAATACATGTACCTCAATAATAATATACAGAGTGGGCTGAAAGAAACCGGATCAGTTTTAAACGCAAATAAAATCCGAACGCGTACACCGATTTTCAGAAACTTTTTTTGCTCGAATATAGAAGAACAAACCTTTTGTTTCACGTTTCAAAATCTAAAAATTCGTCGATCCTTGCTAAGATACATGCTTATGAAAAATTGGTATTCAAAAAATTGCTGGGAGGGTGATAAACATTATTATTAAAGAATGTTCGGCTTGATTTATATCTTAAATTATGATTCGAAGAGTCATTTATTTTGGTACGATTAATGATAAAAAGTGATTGATACAACAATGTGTGTTTTTCTCTTATTTTTCTTATTTATAATATTTCAAAATTTCATTCGTTTCATTTCGGCTGTTTGTTTCTTACTCACCCTGTATGTACAATCTATTTCGATGTAATCGACGTGTATACATCTTGATTCAATTGCTCCACTGAACCAGCAACTGATGCCGTTTCCTCCAGTTCCTTTTGTCCCTTAAACAAATCGCCAACCAGTCAAGTTTCCGTTCGACTTGGCACAGAATTGCGACTTGAATTAAGCCTTCGAGTCCACTTTCTGTCCGCTTTTATTGGTCTTTACAATACGATTGACTATTCTGAGAAATACGCTGTCAGTGGCTTTTCTGTTGAAATCCGTGAGGCTGACCAGCCGACCCATTGAATCAGTTGTAAACAAATAGGCCATTAACTTCATTTCGAAAGCACAGTTTTACATTCTCCGATTACGTACGAACAGAATTCAGGGATATTCTCAATTGCCTGAGCTCGTTTTTTCGTGCAGATAATAAAGTCCCAGCAGCTTTCATCCGTCCGCGAATAATAAATCGGCGATAATTAACCGACGCAGACGCTCTCTGTTTGTTCCTTGAAAGCTTGTGATCCTCGCGGCTTTTCCTCGTGCAAGAAATAATAAATGGAAATAAAAACAAAAACCCTTGAGTAAACTCAGCCCAGCGATGACGGGCATTCATAAATGAGATACGCGTGAGATTAACCCCCTTATCGAGGATGCGAAAGGGACTTTATGTTTACAAATTACCCAGCTAAGCTTCGCCGGAGCTTTCATCCTCTCTTTTAGCCTCCTCTTATCCTTTCTCCGTACCAACCTCCCTACCTACGAAGGGCAGGACGCGAAACCTGTGTTTTATCTACCGGCCAATTCCTATTCCGAACTTTTTCAAACTTCCCATCGAGACGAAGAAGTGGGTCGGAAGTTTTTCGGTTTATTGAAAAGCCGTACGTAACTGCGGCGACCCTCCGCTTCCCGACGATTTCTGTGCAGTTCTGGTACCGGGGCGGAGTTGGGCGAATTCGAAGGACATTCGTGGTTGTCTGCTCCTGATTTGTGTTTTATCGCGTCGTTGGAATTTCCGGAAGTCCCTCGGGGTACCCTCCGGGCGTAAATATTTCAAGGGAAGCATGATCGATAATTCCAGGTCAACCCAACCCGCGACACGGCTGCCTGAGTAAAGAGCCAGGCATAGAACTGCGCGAACGAAAATTCTACGACTTCAAGCATATATCCTAATAAGTTGCAGGAAATAGATCTTCGTTAGCCAAGGATGCGTAACGACACTGCCAATTCTGTGTAAACCTTGTATAATCGGTCAGAAATTTTGCGGTGCGATTTCGTCGTAAGGTAAATTTTATTCCAAACCGTGCAGGTTTTACGATGGAGTCTTGTATCTACGGATGTATAAAAACCGGGAGCATCGTTCCAGATCAGTAAGTCCAGATTGATGCTTTTGGTATGTTTTATTCAAGCGGGTATCAGAGAAAGAGAGGGGAAAAAAACAAGAGTTAGAGAGAGAGAGAGAGAGAGAGAGAGAAAGCTCTCGTCGACGTGCAATCAGCGAAATTTGAGAAGCGTACGCCGGTAGCTAAACCCGGAGTTGAAACTCACCGCGGAAAAGATACGGAGAATACGAAATGTCAGAATCGAATCAGTCGCCAAAGCGATTCTACTTTGTCACGTGTACGCCTCAGAGCTGCAGCCTTTCGGAATTTTAAATCTCCGTGCGCTACCTTTTTCGCTCTGCAAATGTTGCACACGTACCTACAGGTACGTACCTAAATGCGCTCTCTGCCTGCGGAGTCTGCTTCGAGTTTCAGCCTCTCCCTCGTAGGAGCTTCGAGGAACCGCAATCACCATACGTAACGAGAATAATAAGACCGGGCCTAAGTGCATGCCATGCGTAAGCTACAAGCACATACTCGTAAGCCCGTAAGCTCAGCTATCGCAGTGCGAATAATTCAGCTGCCTCGCGCCAATGCAGTGGGAGTGTCTGAAATGCGAACGGTTTGCAATAAATATATTCCGTGCACCGGTGCTCGTTTCGCTAACAGAATAACGGAATCGAGAGAATTTTCAATAGTGTAACTTTTTATACAAACCGATGATACGAATACAAGGTAAAATCAAAGGCAGTATTCCGGCCTTTGGGAATGAAATTTTAGCAACTGATGATTGGGCATCAATTTTAAAAGTTCTCCAAGATCGATTTTGAATTTAAATTAAAAAAAGCTCGATCGTCAGCCAGATGGAATAATCTTTTTGTCCCGAGGATGCGTTGATTTTTACGTTAAATCGGTGAGTAGGTTAAAATTACAAAGAGGAAACCAACGTTGTCTGACGTTTCGATCCGTAGAATACGAGGTTTTCATTCATGTATTATTATGTATAATGAAACAGCAGCGGTTGAGTGCTTTCATACCGATCAATTAGTGGATACACGTAAGTGAAGTGTGCAATATTCATTCGTGTCTGTATGGACAAGCTTATCTCGACTCGACGATTGATTGATATCCTCGGGTGAAGTACGCGAAAGGGTTAAACTACCAAAGGTGAAGCGCCCTTGTGAAGTGCCTCGTTAAAATATATTTTCGACGCACCGTGTAAATGAATATAATCGTTTCATTCGCGTTCACAGAATAATATCGAAATGGAACTGAATGGCCTGTATCATTTTTCGAATGAAAAAACATCTGTCAATTGATTTGTCAATTAGTAAAGTATACGAAGTCTTCCACTCAAACAACGTCGGACGCCAATTGGAAGCAAGCGTCATTTGTGGGTCAGTGAAAAAATTTCTGTCGGTAACAGATAATAACTAGTTCTGAATCTGAATCTAAAAATTGAGTTGTCGAAGATGCTCCGTTATCAGAAGTGGCTGTGGAACATTTCAGTTTGTCTCAACGTGCCACATAATTACAAGGTGAATAATGGTTGCACGATCTTGCGGATCGGACTGTTTATTTCCAGCGAATGCTCGATTGCCTGGATCTCTTGGTTGTAGGCACAAAGGGCGTTCATAGAATTTCAACGCCTCGGCGAAGTCGTTAACAAGAGAGATCATACTGTCAGGCTGGTAACAGTAAACAAAGGCGTTATTGGGCTTCTCGTCCTGGGACTCTGCCGACAGCCAAAGTCGTGTGGGTTACCAATATACCTCAAGTTTCCAAGTAGCAAACTTGGTGAATATCCAATGAAACTGTCCCAAGTTAACCGCGTCTAGGTACCCATACTTACAAAGCTACCCCTTGCCTTTCACCGGATATAAAAACACCCGGCAAACTGTCATCCCGATGTACAAATATACCGTGCAAGTTCCGCAGTGAGAAGAACTTTCAATCAACAGAGCATCCGAACCTAACTTCACCGGCAAAAAATTTACCGATCTCCATCACGTATTTTCGTTTTATAATCCTGCCGAGTTTCGAGGCAGTGCTTTGTGGCATTTTTTCATCCAGAAATCAGCGCTGGTCTGGCAATGAATTCACCTCCCATCCGTAATTAATTCGAGACTGATTAGAGCCGGCTCGTTCCCGTTAAACCCGCGAGTCCCGAGTGAAATTAGCGTCGCAAGTGTGGCTTGGAATCGGGATATTCCACTGTGCGTGTTCGTTCTTGCATCGGCTTATCGCGCTCTGAGAATGAGGCAGAGAGTGATGTTGAGTTATGCCCTCTGTAAATCGAGGTTTCCCTTCCCGGGCTGAAGGGTCGCAGGGAAAGGGTCCTGTAGGCGGCGATCAGGATTACACAACCGCCATCCGAAAACAAGCGGTAACATTAAGAGCCATCATCCCCCGGGACAAGGCTTATTCAAACCCGGGGTGATAGCCAGTGATTCGGAAACCATAATCCCCTTTTGTGTTCGCCAGTGAAACAAAATAGCGTCGCGCTGCTTTTAGTGACGCTTCCTGCAGTCCGACGCGACGCGACGCCATCTTTACGAGGGTTTCTGCCCCCTGCCCGCGAACGATTTACTTACAGCTGCGGCCTGAACCCCTCCAACGTTTTCGAAGACCGACGGAGTGTGCGGATAGATAACGAAATCATTCTTCCCAGAGGCGCCTCGAGACGCGACGGCCAGATGTGGGGAGGCTGCGGTGCCGCTATAATACAAGGACAACAAAACAGCAGCTCGATTGGACCTGGTTTCGTTTATACGTTTGTTGTCTCGACGAGGTCTTTTCCTCGATTTATGAAGCTCATTAATTGAGAAAGAACTTTTACCGCTGTCAACTACAAAAACGCGCCAATCCCCAAAGTAGTATGAGTACAATAGTCACACTGAGAGAAATTTTTAGCTCCAGTTACCGCTCGGTCCTTAAATATTTTCATTTTTTACCACAATCGAAAAATATAGTTCTAGGTAGAAAATGAAAATTAGTTTTCTAGCTGTTACCGGAAAGTCTAGTATCCGTTACTATTCTTTCTCATTACGAGCACTGTTGCTATATTTTCTTGCCACCGTTGCGAAAATTTAATGCTGCAAGAATAAATTGACGTTAAAGCCTTGTTTAACTAAAGAAGTAGAGCAAACCGAACAAACTGATTTTGCGTTGCAATGACCAAAAAAGGATCGACAATTGCGCAAAATGGTTACGCGTACCTCGTTTTTCGTAATTTCAACGATGTTCAAACAGTTTTTTTAACGATACGTGTTGTACTGAATTTTTCTAGTTAATGTAACAAATGAAATTTTTCTCTGTGCATTTTGTTCAGTGTTACTTTTGCGTTGTTTGGGTGTTGCATGCGATTCGTCGTTACAGTATTTGAAAATATAAATTTTCACGTCTCCGAAAAATTGTTCTACTGCGTCGATCTGTTTGTGCAATAATAAGAACAGAATCTTTTGGATTGTGGTACCAAGTTTTTTAAATCAAAGATAGAAATTTTATTTTTCTTTCATATCCAAAACAATAAGCATTCTTTCGAGTGCGGCACTTTACACCTTAACAACGGAATGAAAAGTGCATCCTCCGACATTAGTAGAATAAAAAGTTCTGAAAAATGTCCAATTTTAAAGCACACAGCAATTTTTAGTTCAACGTGTTTGAATCCTTATTGTGAGATCTGCAGGATAACCGCGATCATCGTTACATCGAAGAAACATTTCTCTTTTTCTTCGGGGCAGAAAGAGTTGCTTCAATGATCTCAGCCACTCCATTCTGACCTCACGAACCCTGTTCATTGCAGAGAAGCTGTTCACCCTGCTACAATAGAAACTTGACGTCAACGAGTTGATAATATCTCTTGAACGGCGCGCCGCTTGGTAAACCATATCGAGATTGATACCATCAGCTCGCCTTGAAACCCTCGTAAAAAGTTAACCGGAAGCTGAGCCGAGTTCTTACACGAGTACCGGCGGAGTGAGGCCGGGTTCCGAAGTTTCAAACTCAACACTTCTGAGACGGTGTATAATTCTTCGCGCCCCCGATAACCTGGACTTCACCAATCTTCTGACCTCCTGAAACTCTCCAAGTGTCCCGGCAACTTTGACGTCACCGAGCTTACACCCATGAGCAAAAAGGAAAGGAAGAGCAGGGTTGCAAATATGGGGGCTAATTAGCGAAGTTGCTCGTGGTGTATACGACGGTGCTTCGGGTCTCTTAACCCTGATGAATAGAGTAAGTTTAGTGCAACACGTTGTTCGGTCTGGGATTTCCTCTCTCTTGCACGACTTGGCGAAATCCCCGTGCTAGAATCCGTGGAAAGTCGGCGTAGCTTCAACAGGATCTTCGAGCCCGAGGCGTTTCTCGGCCTCGTTGACTTCCGGATGAGCGTATAGCCCCAACCGCTTTGGCGGGGGGGAAAGCATTTTTGAAATTGAAACGGCGCTTTACGGTGATCAAATTTTGTTTTTTCGATTCGAGGCGACGAGTCGCGTGTGGAAGTCAGAGACCTCGACGAATCGGCCGGATTGATTGGCCGGTCAATAAACGCCTGCAGGGCAGTTTGACGCGTCGCGTAATCCCTCGAGCGTCGATTCCAATTTCCAATTTTCGGTTCAACGTTTTGTACTTTCCCATTCGGCAAGCTCAGTCGAACGGTGACGATATTAGCTGGTAACGAACGAAATGGCCGAGGGATGCGTGGCTGTTGAAACGCCAGAGAAACGTAAACGAGCCAGAACCAGCTATACAGGGTGTCTGATCGTCACCGATATAACCGGACCTTTTCAAATGCACGCAGGTCATTAATTCATCCTCGCCTCGAACCGCTTGTTTGTTTTTTTCTCCCCCTTGTTTCCCTGTTTCCTCCGTTCTCGAATCGCTTCGGCCTCTCTTGCACAGAGCTTTTTTCCTCGCGTTTGATCGTTCGATGTGCGCTGCAGCGGAGCGACCGGTTTAATTGTACGAACATTCAATCTCCTATACCGGCAAAGAATTTAACAAAACGAGCCTAAACTTGATGTCCGTACCTCTGGAGACTTTATCACCAACCGTAAAACCTCGACCATACACGACCGACCTGTTTAATGACGCTCATGCGAGAATTTATTTCTCTCCCGTGATGAGCAAGGCGCATAACTTTAACGATAGTAATAATTAAACTTTAATCATGTCGTCAAACGGATTATTTTACTCGGGCGTCCCGAAGGTTCGACCTTTGGCTTCGTGCAGGTCAACTTGATGCCCAACTTTGTCCGGGTGACGTGTGGGTCAATTTTAACCAAAGCATTACATCTACGGCTGGTGCCCAAAATTACGGGACAAATCAACTCCTTTATGAATTCCCGCGGGAATGAGCTGGCAGCGAGAGAGAGAGAGAGGAAGAGAGAGAGAGAGAGGCCTGGGGGATAAGCTCCCGATCTGTGTGTGCACGGGCATGGGGAAGCGCAGTACAAGGGACGATTTGGCGACCGTTAGAAAAGATCAGAGTGAGAAATCGAGTTAGGCTCGTAGTTACGGAGTTGTTTCATCTCTCGGGAGAAAGGGAATTGCAATCTTCTCTCGAACGTAATTTCGCCCAGAATTGCATTAGGCGGGCGTAGGGCGCCTCGACAATTTTTACCACTATATGTGTATACACAAAGCTACGTATACCTAGTTGCCCGTTCCGTCTATACAACAGCTTTTCTTGTCTTAGACCTACTTGCGAAAAGTTTTCACGTCAATGTCGAGCTGGTCTATCTCAGCTTGAAAGATTTTTTTCTTTGTTTTGTTTGTTTCCTTCTTATTATTTTTTCTTCTTATTTTTTTGGTTTGTTCACGATTGCGTTTAACCCCGAATTACCCAGAACATCTTGCCAGAGCGAAGCACTTCGAGCACAGCAACCGCCGCAGGATGCTCCGCGCGTATTTTCCAGAATCGCGCAGGGATACAAAGCGAGAATAAAAAGTTTGAGGAGAAGGCAGAAAAATGAATGGAATTGTTATTCGCCTGATGAAATCACGCGCTGACCCCGTTCATATCTCATCAGCGTTAAAACCAGACGACGAAAGCTCTTCGCCGAGCTCTCTGAAGGTTCAAAGCTCTCTGTGACGACGCGGTTATGCAGGTATCCCCTTTACCTGGGCATAAACGTGTATCGATGTTTGGGTGCGCGTATAAAATACGCGGGTAAATTATGTACGCGCATATATCAAGTACACGCCTACACATGCATATGGATGCGAGGTAGAAGCAGCGAGCTTTGACACGCTTCCTTTCCCCCCCGTTCTTCCTTTCGGCTTTGCCGTTTTTCACTTTCTTTGTTTTTTACACCAATAAACCGGCCGCCGGCAGGCCTGGCGTAAGCAGCGATCCTCGGGAAATGGAAAAATTTCGCTTTCGACCTCTCGGTGTAAACGATTCTCCGCTTTCGGAACCCGCAAGCTCCGCTCCCCCTGCAGGGAACGTGCCCACCCTTGTCTTGTGCTATTAGAATTCCCACACCCTCATCACAGCCTGTAACAACAATTTCATCGGTAAGTCCTGTCGTTTTTTCATTCCTCGTCGAAAGAACCTCGCTAAATAACTGCATCGCGACGATGAATTATTCCAAATATTGGCAGGCAAGTGTTATTCTCCATTAATCGTCGATGATCCTCAGAAATTCTAACTTCGTAGCTAATATTTATGTACAATCATTTTTTCCTCTTACAATTAGAGTAAGTCTTACGTTAGTAATAACTTATTGCGGAAAAATTTCAACCGGGTGACGGTGATTCCAGTAAACGCAGTTGGCTTTTATAGAAATATTAGGACCCTGTTGCGGGCACAAATTCTTACGGTGTGATTAGCACGGTCAGCCTTAGAAGAAAAAATTAAATTTCTCACCCGTATTAAGGATTTAGTAAAAAATTTAATCTCTTAACTCCGCAAGATTTAGATGGGTACGACATTTGGAATAATACATCGTTGGACTTAGTCAAATTACCTTGGATAGCTCACGTTTTTTTTCATTACTTTTGTTTTCCAGTAGTTCGCATGAAATTACAAATGCACGTATTATGCGTAGGTTTATTTGCACAGGTGAATAATAACGAATCGTGGCAAAGACACGTAGGTGTAATTTTTTTAATCATTCAACATATCATGATTCGATATTCTTAAACATAATAATCAGATAGTGTTATATATTATACACGCATTGAATATTGATTTCAGACATAATAGAGTCACAGAATAAGTGCAGTACGTTACGGGAGTCGGAATCAAATCTTGGAATAACAAAGACGTGTGAAGCATGAACAGCGCTGGTCTTATTTTACGACTTGATTTTTTGCCGGCCCAGATTGAAGAATAAACCTTATTCATACCGAGTACCATCCACCCTGGCGGGAAACGTCCTTCCGCAAGTCACCTTCCAAGTAATCCAAATTACAAAAGTGACGAAGATCAGACGTACCGCAATGTGAATGACATAGAGGCTAAAATATATCGAACGTGAAGCTTGCATACATTTTACACGGTTTTCTACTCAAACAGTATCGTTTGAGTAGTTTACTCGTAAGTTTTATAAATCATCAAATAATGCTTGTCAATATTATTTCCAACTCAACACATCTGAGAAATTCTTCTGTCACCTGAATCTGTGAAGGCATTGATATCAAGAATAGCCGGCAGTTTATACTAACATGAAGTGTCGCTGTCTCGCTTTTCCCAAATCTTCATCCTTGTCCTTCAGGAGGAACTTCTGAATGCCGGCAACCTGTATCTTCATGTATTCTTTCCAGTCAAGGACCTTCGTACTGAATGGAAAAAGTTCCTTGTCTTTATGGTCGAGTCGTGCCCAAAGGTTTTGCACTCGATGATTTCTGAAGTCCCACTCTCGGGTACAAAAGAACGTTACGACACCAAACATTTTGCTAATTTTCTTGTAAAGTCGGTGGAAACTGAAATATCAATTTTTGCTTTAAATTCTATTATCACGTTAGCGGTTGTAATCTTTTAATACAGACGGACGAAGGTCAAAATTTAAGCTCAATATTACGTTGGCTGTTTTCCGATCAGTCTGCACAAAGCGTCTATGAGCAAGGCTGGAATCAGGTGCAGAAAGAAATCCAAAATCACGAAAACCAGCTTCGATTTCACAAGAGTAACACTGTTATAATAAATAGCCGAACACGACGGTTTGGTGTATGAATAATCGGTGCACAAGTTGTAGAACCTCTTCCATGTAATCGAATTTTCAGGTCTAGACACGTAGTTATAGACGGGAACGTCCTCGAAGTGTCTGAAATTCGGGCGAACAGATCTGATCATTGTACGCATGCTGTTGGTCACAAAGTAATTGTCAGATCATTTCAATCGTGCAAGTAAGTTAAGTCAAATCAGGCCCGCGAAATTGTGTTTCGATTTGCTGACCCCTCATCATCTCAAACATACGACCTTTTGTCAGTGGTTGCAGTTTCCCACGCGCAGGCAAGAAGAGCATTGCAGACCATGTCAGCTGGAACAAGGTCAACTACGGCGTCACCGTCCACTTGCATGGTGCGAATGATGCCTATGCCCATTCCAACCAAAATTCCATGGATACCCATCACATTGTCGACCCAACCGGGAAAAGGTTCTTTATTAGTTGCCACCACTGGAAGTAACGGGAGCATTCATTCGACCGGCAGAGATGAGTAAACGACATGAAAATTATCGAGACGTTGACATTCGATGACTAACGATAAGAAATGTCAAGTGGACTGATTTTTTTCACACTCTCACATCATTTATCGTCTTTCTGTTAAAAGTCAATGACTAGCAAAGTGTCGCAGAACACACTAATGAACAGTTTTATTCTGCAATCAAGTTACCGATGGATGGCCTGAAAATAGCGAACGGCATGTCTTTTGCATATTCAGCCACGGTACCCTCTGCGATAGCCTTCGTGAATGTGTACGTGTTCGGCCACTCTCCCACGATCCTGCGAACAAAATAGGAACCTGAGTGTTTCTTTTTGTTGAAAAGAGAGAGAGAGACAAAACCGAAACCTACGCTGTTGCGAATTTCTGTCTCACGCTCTCCGTCCAGTTGCTACGTTCGGCAATTTCGGTCAGTTGATTGACATCCTCCCAGCTAATTGGGGACGCGTAGATCAGCTCGTCGATTCTTTCCCTAACGCAGTTGCTGAAGGCAGTGGAGATGCAAACACCGACCTAAAACACTGACGATATGAATCGCAGTACCAAAGGAGCGATAATTGACTTACCTTGAAGTTTTTGCAAGACTTGGCGATGTCGATGATGTGCTTTACACCATTGACGTTCACGGAAACGGCCTTGTTGAATTCCTCGTCGAATCTCACGGAGGCAGCAGCATGAAATATAATCGAAACCTGAAACGAGTCCGTTGGAAAATTCACGATGAATGATCAGTTGAAGTTTTTCAACAACAAATCTGCAGAATACTCAGTAACCTCGTTGATCACGCGTTGACGATCTGCGGCCGATAAACCGAGCTCAGAACTCTCGACGTCACCGGCCAGTCCAACCACGTTGTTCGCAAACTGCGGACACTCGGCCCTCAAGACGTCGAAAACCTGCAAAAGTAAAGATCAAACTGTCCAGCTAGTATCGGTACTCCGCGGAATGTGCAAAACTTCTTCCTGAAATACCTTACCGAGTTTTCGAATAGAGCTTCGATTCGTTCTTGCGGGGTTTTACCCTTCTTCGGACGAACGAGGAGGTAGATGGTCCCGACGTTTCGACAGCTTCTCAGCAACTTTGCCGTTAGTATTTTACCTATAAAGCCAGTTCCGCCTGAAAGTAAAAACAAGACGTCATAATCATCGTAAGATGCAAATATCACGTTCGTTCGTTTTACAGCAAAACCAGTTGGTTGTTGCAAGGTTGAACAAGTTCACTGTAACGGGTTCGTCACTCTGTTGTAAAAAATAGTAAGTTGAACGAAAAGAGAGACTTGTTTTTTATAGGTACCAGTATCTAACTATAAATAAAAATTGATTTGGCACGTAATTTCTAGATGTACGATTACTCTGTTTTTCTTTTGTCTTTTACTACAATTTTGAAGAGTTTGTTTCCTTTAAAGTCGACTGTATTTGGATTTCTTTTTGATTAACTAAACGAGTATCTATATAAATATAATATATAACTAAGTATAACTATATAAATATGAGTACGTATATAAATTTGTACAAATAACATTGCAAATATTACTTATTGTTTTAAAGATCATTCGTTCATTTGCTCATCCATACGAATCACGTAAAATTTTTCCTAAATCCTAGGTAATAGAGAATATTTTCTGCATTCAAATTGCATCGTAAATTCCCATACGCAAGTAGAAATAGCATTTTTTACGAAGAGAACAGTGCCTTGTGATGTCAAATTAAACCAACGGCGCACCTTCATCCTTACGACGATCAACAGGTTTGGCTAAAAAATGGTTCTATCTGCAGATCTATGCACTGCCTGTGATTGAATTACTTAAATACAATTGAAAATATAATTCTCAACTAATAATCCGATGAATTCAAAAGTTGCAGAAAGGACTACTCACCGGTTATCAAGATACTTTCTCCAGCATAGAATTCTTGGATCAGCGACATTATGCAACGAGTGGATGACACGGTCGGATAACAACTGGCTTATTAAACGTCGTGGCTGGTATGCTTACCCGTATTTCGCGATGGTCAAAGGGACCCCTCGGCCACGTAGCAACAGCCAATGAAAGGCCGACTGCATTGAAATTAATATGTCTCAAGGCTGTAATAAGTCAGTATGCATGCCAATCATTTGCAACTCCATGTGGCGAAGACCTAGTTTCCGATACGGCAGAAATTTGGATTGCAGATGACGACTGTTCAGCGTTTATTTCCTATGCTTGGAACATTCAAGTATCGTTTTGTCATAATTAAATCGATAAATCGCGTTGGGTGGAAAACTTAGCTTGAAATTAGGAACCGAAACATTCTTAGTGCAGACTTTGGCTGAGCACTGCGATCGAACGGCTTAACAGGCCGATATATGGAACCAAATGACTGCAACTCCCGCGGACGTCTGTTCGAATCTTCGAGAAATACACCAAACAGATAACTACTCTAATAATATTTTCGGATTCCCTTCTCCTCTTCCCAGCTTCTTACATGCGTGTAAAGTGACAACGATCGTGGATGATTTCTTTACAGCTGCTCATTTCTGTAAAAAGAGTACTTATACAGTTCTCATTAGGTCAACCGAGAATCTCTGTTCAATGCAGCAAATTTAATATTGCATGATATTGCATAACTACTAGAAATACGTACAATAGTACACAGACACGGTACACACTACAGAATATATAGTTATATCCTGACGGGGGTAACGTAAGAAAGGCACCCGTACCCAGGAGTGGACTTAAAACTTACTTATCATGAACAATTACCTGAATTAATATTAGTTTAAGGAGACATTCGTTGTCGATAATATCATTTATCGAATAATATTATTCTTGGATATGAAGGTCGTGAACGTCAAAACACTTTTTTTGTGTTAACGTTTCAGCCCGGATGAGGGACCTCCTCAGAACAATTTATTTAGAACATCTGTCACGAACAGAAATTATAAAATAATGTACAACTAACTTATGACAAAATTAAATGTGAAAGGTTTGGGTAATAAGCAGGGATGCTTGTGCTAATATAAATGAGAGGAATTACCTGATGATGAACTGACACTTTCAAATAACGAAGAAAAGGAACCAACTAGTATGTAGGGAATGCGTGTTAGAATAACCGAGAAAAAAAAACAAAAGTTCATTTTTTAAAAAACACTACGACAGCAATACGAAACTCCCAAGCATTCATCCTGGTTGTTAGTTGAATAAAAACACACAACGACCGTTTTAGGTTTTGAGACTGGAGCACTTTTGAACCTGTGGAACGTCCAGTGTGTAGTGGGGGTAGACCGATATCAGTCATTATCAGAGCAAGCACAGAGTCAACGGGTTAAATAGAAATCAGAAAATGTTAAGAAGGTGAAATCGAGAGCAAGCTCAGTCGGTAATAAATAGTTACGATGGGTGTATCACAGAGGTGTAAATAGTACTCAGATGTTCAATATCTTGTCTTCGATTGACAGAATTGGAATGTGCAACAATATTGCGCATTTCTAACAATAACCTATTGTAATACAATGGTATTCCATCCCATACGTTGCGGCTTTGTTTGAGTCACTCAACAGAATATTCTCTAAGTATAAAATCCAATTATTTATTTTATGCATGCTATACTTTTCTCTAAAAACGCTACAAGAAATGCGTGTGTTACGTTCAGTATGCACGTTGTTGCAGTCGGAAAAAAATTTGGTCGTAATTACCAAGATTCAGTCCTGGCGAGAAATTTTCAAGGCTATCGTACATCCAACCAAAATTATTTTCGCACAAGTAAAAAGTTTTGTTGATTGTGAAGTGCAATCTCATCGATTCTGTTGCGATTGCAAAATCTAATCCACACAATACACAGTGAAATCATTCTGTAAAGATGGGATAATGATTACTTGATTGTTGTAACTGAGAGATTTTCGTTTGATTATAATTTATGCGACACGAAAAACGACAAAGAAGTTTGCCCGCTGCGTGCTATAAAAACTATAATATTACTGAAAGTTCATAATAATACAGACGGATGTAGTACAAAATGGAGAAGGAAGAGAGAAAAAGTGAAAAACTAATTTGCGGGAAATGTAAGGTCAGATTTATCGTAAAAATAAATCAATGGAATCCTGAGAATGTATTTTGATTCTAAAAGACAGCAACACACGCATAGTCACTTATTTTTTAGTACGCTGGCTTCATTCGTTTGACCACTGACGTTATTACGAGAAAAATTGCATTCGCGATACGTTAGCGTGGGTATTTTGCGTGGAACAGATTCGCTGTCGCATAAGCAGCCCACCGATTAAAAATAGTGCAATGTTTAACATCTGGAGAATTTTAATGTTGCTGAAAACAACTCCGAGTTGTAGGAATTTCCAGTTTCGAGGCAGATTTGTTCAATATTAAGTTAAGAATATAGTAGTTTTGTGCACTAAAAAATGTCTTCAATATCGTTCGGTACTAATCGCCTGTGTAAGAATCTGGATACATGTAGTCACACATGCACGTATGGTGTTGGTCACGCGTGAGGTTGCGCCGGGGGTCAGTAATTAGGTATCCGTCTAGCAAATAACACAAATTGTAGTCAGTGACGACTCACAATTAAGGAGTAATCATCGGCACAGAGTTTTAATTACACATTGTTTGCTATCTCTTCGAAGCCTGTTGCGAAAATTAATTGCATTAATTTACACCAATTACAAATTTGAACGATGTATAATGAAACTGACGACTCATAGCTAACCGGATTAACATTTATTTTCAATATTTGACGCCTTAAAAAGATACATTATAGAATTACATTCAATTATTGTTAATCCAATCTCCCGTTCAAGATTTCAAATAAAATTACTCCATGTAACCATTTATCTAAGTATAATGTTGACACCATCATTACTCATTTTACAGAACCTGATCTAATTATAAAAAGTTCGTTACACCTGAAAAAAGCTTCTCATCGATTCCGTTCATTTCATTTTCCATTCTGAGAAATGCAATGTAGCTAGACCACGTGTGCTACGTTTCACGATTAACATCTTTCCAACAACCGTAAGCGAGTCTCGACTGTGCGCAGTAATCGCAATAGTTGGATGAATGCAGACCAAACTCGGGGTATAAAATATATTACAATTTATGTAACCCTACCCATCGTCTCAGACGGAACAATTTTATCTAGGTTTTTCAATATGGTTGCTAAGTGACTGACTTAGGTCACTTCTTACGTCACTGAATAAAATCGCCATCGTCCTGTTTTTGAGAATCCCTACTCTGAGAATGCTCAGTTGATTTAAACTAAATACGAATTCAATCCATACGCGGGGTCATATAGTTTAACAAATGCACACAGTGGTTACCCCGTCATTCGACTAATATCTGAACGGAAATGCATTCTGTAAATACTTGCTTGTGTTTGCCTATTATGATTGATATGGGAGATCAAAAACATGTATAACTAGATTATGATACGATCAAGGCCTTCGACTTTGGAACCGTTGAAGAAACTCCAATTACTATCGTTGATGAGATATTTTTCTCATTCTGAAATCCGATCCATAATTAGGATGAGTTGTGCAATGATGCTAAGAAAATGGTTCATAAAAATCGACTGTCGACCAAGTAATGAATATAACTACCTTTTTCCATGAAACATCGCAAGAAACGATATTTTTCACTCTGGGATATCAACTCTCTTACAAACAGCTAACCACTTCCTGTCTCGCCGAATTCAATTGTCATGTTCGGTTTTGAAAATATCTTATTTCAATTCATGACGATGTAAATAAATTGCGAAATAAATCACCACAATGTTCGTATCATGATTCACAAAAATATTCATGACACGTTAATGACATTGCACTAATATGCATTATACATTTCTCTATTTATAAGTCGTCCAGGTCACACGACGCACGGAGCAGGATTGAAGTGCACAGTGTTTGACGATTTGCGACTCGTTAGTTTTCAGCCATCTCTCGTCGGGTGCTTATCACAGATTGAAAATGTCGCAAATACAGCAATTCTATGCTGGGCAAAACGTTTTTATTACCGGTCAGTATCTACCGCTTGAGGTAGCTCTCAATTTTCTCAACATCAATTTCTATCAGAGAACACCTTACGTGTGAATTTTGAAAAACGATGTGTAGAAATAGACACGATATTAAGTTGAGAATTCTAGAGAATCTACAGCGAACCGTTTTTGGCAAACAGCGAGGCATTACCGGTACACGTTCTTCAATTTCAGGGGGTACCGGGTTTTTGGGCAAAATCTTGACGGAAAAACTGCTCCAAAGCTGTAGAGACATCGGGACCATCTACATCCTAATGCGGCCGAAAAAGGGCAACAGTGTTCAGGAACGCTTCGAAGCGTTTCTCGGTGATACGGTGAGTTACTACTATTGAACAGTTCTCAATATTATCATAATTTACATCTCGTCTTTCTTAAGAGCGTGATGAGGAACGCGGAAAGAGACGAGAATGTCGAAAATTCATTCTGACGCTGATGATCCATCGTCAACAGCCAACATTTACGCAAGTTTCGTTCCAGGTATTCGATGTGTTACGGAACGACTATCCGGAATTTTCGAAGAAGATCGTCGGAGTCGAAGGTGATACCGCCCAGAACAAACTCGGACTTTCGGAAACGGACTACGCACGCCTTGTCGAAGAGGTACGAATACTGCAAATAGATAGTGGGTCTTTCCTTTCTTCGCGTCAGGGGTTCAAGTAAAGACGAAATTCTTCCAGGTTTCGGTGATCTTTCACCTAGCTGCCACCGTGCGTTTCACAGAGCCCCTGGAGAAGGCTGTCGCAATTAACGTGAACAGCGTGAAACACGTGATAGACATTGCAAGGGCCTGCAAGAACTTGAAGGTGAGGGCATCTTCGCTGTTTCTCGTTCGACGAAATTAACATTATCACATTTCAGGCTGGGATTCACGTGTCCACCGCGTTCAGCCACTGCGTCCGGAAGTCCATCAACGAAGAGCTATACCCTCCACCCATGAGCCACGAAGAGATCAACATGTTAGTGGAAATGCTCAAGAGAATCGAGGCGCCGGGAAACCTGACAGAGTTCGTCTCTAAAGGCTTTGCATGCTTCATTGTACAATAGTATTCGTAATCAAGCATAAACTCGAGGTTTTAGAAAAAAAAGCTACCATACATACACTCGCGATATTAGCAGCAGTTGAAGTGACTGACTTTACTCATAACCCATCGGATATCTTCGTAAAAAGTGAGCAATTTCTAACCAAATCGATTTTGCAGAATCACGGGAGAATGGCCGAACACGTATTGTTTCACCAAAGCTATCGCCGAGGGAGTCGTCGCTAACTACGCCACTGACCTACCTTTCGCTATCTTCAGACCGTCAATTGGTAATTTACGCATGTGACAGACAGTTATTTCATCTCGAAATCTGAGACTCCTACTCCCAAACATCATAACAATCGCACAAGCCAGCAATTCAGTCATTCCAAAACCGATTTTAAATATGTTATTCCAATGATACTCCGTAATATTGCTGCCATCCTGTCAGAACCTCCTTTCAGGAGAGAACGTAACAACTATGTCACAACATTGCTGCAAGGTAACTGTAATATCACCAATCTTGTGAAACGATTTCGCTGCAATCTTGTGGCAGCATGAAGTACTGTGTGGACACCGTATGAGAGTCAAATGACGCATTAATTCAATTTTTTATACGACTCTACGTTTGCTTATGACGTGGGTTGATAGGCGTGGTACAAAAAAATCTGACTCGTTGACACTAGAATACTTCCTCCGTGATTGTTAAAATGGTCTCGAATATCTCTGTTATAATTACGGAGTGCAGAGCTCATGGCTTCGCATTGCAACAGTTACACAATTCGAAAGGGATTCTCGTCGCGAGTTGTCAAAATCTTGAATTTCTGAAATTCTACGGTTATTCCTACGAACATCTTCATAAATTGTTCCACAGTGACAGGGGCCTACAAAACCCCCATCCCAGGATGGGTTTCGAGTCCCATAGGAATTTCGGGCATGATATGTGTCTGTGGCCTGGGTATCATACACGCCGTTTTGATCGATACCAGTACCAGGCTTGAGGTTGTCCCGGTCGATTATGTTTGCAACGCACTTATCGCTTCAGCTTGGAAGATCGCAATGACGGAAAAAAGGTAACGTTTAGCAGGGAAAAGCAATTTATCAAAGTTGGTTTTCGTCATTTTCTTCTTTTTCTGTTTTTCTAATGTATTATTTTGTCTTGGTGATTCTTTCCCAATTCCGACAATAATCCATTTTCTTATTTTTATTTTCCGATTAAATACGGCAATTCTAAATACGGCAATTTTTCGTCTCGCTTAAGGCATCAATAAAATTGGTTGTAATTTAGCTTATTGCGGAATATTGCGAAAAGATAAAGGAATTTTTCAAACCTGACCATTTCACAACGAGACCGCGAACTGACTTGGCATTAGCTTTCGAATTTACACGTCAAGAAGTAAATACAGAGAAACATTGTGCGAGCCAATGGTTAGAGACCTTACGTGTGTATTTCAGAAGCCGCGAGGACGTTCCGGTGTACAATTACGTTTCTGGAAATGAAAATCCTATAACTTGGAAAGACTTTGATAATAAAGTCAGAGCCGTCGCAAAAACTCATCCATTCGAGCAAGCTGTTTACTACCCCAGCGGATACGCCACAAAATCAAGATTTCTGTACACAACCCTCCACTTTTTTCTTAATTTGCTCCCAGCAGTGATGATTGACGTTGTTCTGCGATTGAAGGGACAACAGCCGCGGTAAGTACAAAATAAATTTAGTCCTTTATAGGTTATACGTAGACAAGTTAGTCAACATGCACAAGTTAGACGTACGAAATAGACAAAAATCTAGCAACGAGATTAAACGTGAGTATTACACAATTTCAGAATGTACAAGCTCGTGGGTCAAATTTATGAGGCGTTTAACGCATTGGAGTATTTCACCACGCAACAGTGGGATTTCGACAATCAGAAGATTCAAGCGCTCTGGGAGCAACTTGGGTCCGAAGACAAGAGTATATTTCCATTCAGTATGCAAACCGTCGTTTGGGATGAATATGTCATAAATATGAGCAAAGGCATACGCAAGTTCATCATAGGTGATTCCGATGGAAACGAAGAGAGAGCGAGACGGCGACAGGTTTAGTGAGTGAAAGTCTAGCCTGTGGTGCACTTTACCAAAGACTTACACGCGTTGCACAATACACTCAATCCCTTCACCTGTTTCAGTCTTTACGCCATCCATTTGGCCGTGCGTATCACGTCTGGCATCTTTATTTTGTGGTTGATCTGGAAGTCCTTTCATGGGATTCAATCAATGTTCCTGTGATACGATTCTAAAGTTCGGCCCCGTTCTCGTTTGATCGACGAACAAGCCATCGTACTTCGTACTATCATTGTGTAATTTATGTAACGGAGAATAAACACAACTCGCATGTTTCAATTATCGTAGCCAAATTACCACACGTCACATCCATTTGACTGTTCATACAGAGAAAATAGCGCAGACTCGATGCGCGTATTTACGACATTACTCGCATAGACTAAGTCTGAGCACCCGATCAGCGTTGCAAGCAGCGCAAAATGCGTTCCGATATCAACAAGATTTTGCTCCAAGTCTGAATACATGCGAGATTAAATATTCCCAAGTCACTTTCTCGGATCGTCTGTTTATTCTAATCCCACCTAAATATACACCACTTGCGTATAATTTCACCGAAATTGGTTCGAAATACCGAGGAGAGTCCGACTATAATCATTGAACTAAACAACTTCTCGAACCATGCAATAAAAACTCCTAATAAAAAGCTCTGTTCTCGTTCTGTACGAAATCCGATGAGGTTCGAAATGATAATAGCCAGCCTCAGTCTTATTTCAGGTCTAACCAGGCTTCCGACATCATCCAAAACTCTCATGTTTGGCACCAACGTATCTGCAGATCACTTTTTGGGGCTACCAAAGTCACCGAACATCTAATCAATGCATAATTTTTTTTGAATTTAAAATTTTCTTTCTTGTGCTGCAAATATTGGGAGAGATTATTGAACGATATTATGAGTTCAAAAATGCCCGCAAAATCTTGCTAATCACAGCCATCTCGATTGAGGCGTCAGGCGGGAGAAACGGCTCAGAATTTGAAAGAGTTTACGAGCAGACGACCAACCAACCGTTTTATAATTCCCCGTAGTTATTATTTAATCGTTATTAACACAAATTCAAATTAAATTAACACATCGATATCGCCAGTAAATATCCGTACGCATCCCAACGTGTGAGTCAAGAATAAAAAAAAAACGAAGTCACGAGATCCAAGGAATCATCAATTTTTAATAACTTTTCCGCATTACGGAATCGCCGCAAAGAAAACTTAAAAAGACCGTGGATTCCAAATTTTATCGAAAGACTCTCAAAATCACCTGGACAATCACACGACGGAGCTGCTGCCAAGTATAAAGCAAAGGGATGAGTGATTTTTAATTTATTTATGACTTATCAACTTTTTTCATTATTATCATAGACAGTTTTATATCCCAGTGCGGGTTAATTCCAGCGTATTTCATTCTAATTTATTTGTGAATGTTTGAATGAATGTGTAATTTTTATTATTTTGACGATGGACAGGATTTAAAGAGTTTTTACATGTTATTTATATTTTATTTATATTTTATTTATTCAATTGATAGTCAAAGTCGTATTTATTATCATTCTCGTCATATTTTTTGTAAATCTGTCCATTTATTTCATTCTTTTCGTTTATTTGACCAACGACTGGAATTCTTACCCATCCCCTTATTTACATTTGTTTTTGACCTCCCAGACTAATCTCAATATAGGCAAAAACAAGAAATAATTATTTACACTGTACTGGAATTCCCAAGCAATTGTCAAGTGATCTAGTTTTATGATCCCTTCGCAGAGATCAATCTTATACAAGAATTCGAATAATTGACTGATATGGTGTTTCAATTTAATAAGCGTATTCTTGAAGTGGAGTTCAAAAATGATCTTCATCTACCACAAATTTTCGGCCTGACCTGCAAAAGTGTCGTCTCACGATTCACCTTGTTCCCACACCGGTGACGTTGTAGGAATTAGTTGAAGTTTTCAAGCGGAAATTACTTTTATCTTCCGGTCCTATTGTGAAACAATGACTCTACCCAGGAAGCTACGACGTTGTCATTTTTAATTCGCATTCGTTTGCATATTGTACAAAATGTGTGTGAGATAATTAACAAATTTACATTCGTGCACGTGGTATCTCATCCATAAGTAAGGCGAAGTTAGCGACGACGCAAAGAGTTACTCCGGTACCGCAATAGAAGAAACATGTCAGAAATACGACAGTTTTACGCAGGTCGAAACATCTTCATCACCGGTTGGTGCCGTTCAAATAACAAAATAAAAATAATAATGTCCTTCTCGAGGGACTAACATTTGTTTGAATTATACCAATGAGATTGTTTTTTTGAATTGTGGCCCACGTTCAATTGACAAAGAGACTTACATTTACTAACAATTGCCAGGTGGAACCGGTTTCTTGGGTAAGGCACTGGTGGAAAAGTTACTCCGAAGCTGTGAAGGAATCGGAACCGTCTACCTTCTGGTCCGCGAAAAGAAAGGAAAAACTACACAAGAGCGAATGGATTCTCTGCTTCTCGAACCGGTGAGATTTGCCAAATTTCTTGCAATGTCTGAGCTGGCGATAAATCGCGCATGTATTTCGCTGCAGGTGTTCGACGTTTTGCGGACCAGCTCTCCGGACTTTTCGAAGAAGTTGGTTCCAGTTGCCGGCGACGTAGCCTCCGAAGGACTGGGATTATCGGCAGAGGATCGCGAGCGCATCGTCGACGAGGTTCGCAGGGTGCACGGTGACTCTTCGTATCCATTGGTCGCCCCCTAAAAAACGCCGAACTCTTTTCAGGTATCCGTCATCTTCCACGCAGCTGCCACGGTGCGTTTTACCGAAAGACTGGACAAAGCGATTCCCTTGAACGTCAACGGCGTTAAATACGTGCTGGACATTGCCAAAGCGTGCAAGAACCTGGCGGTGAGAGGATTTTTCCAGCGTCTTGTAGCGGTGCCGATGCACCAGCTGTGAATTATAACTTCGCCTCGCGATTCACGGCGTCTCCGTCAATTCCAGCTGCCGAACGTTTCAGCTCGCGATCACCTTAACTCTGTTCTGTTCCAGGTCGGAGTCCACCTGTCAACTGCTTTCAGCAACTGCGTTCTCAGTAGCATCGACGAAAAGTTGTACGTTCCGCCATTGAGCTACAGGGAGGCGAACGACCTCTGCGAAAGCTTGAAGAACACCGAGATGTCGGAAGGCGACGTCGAATCCGTTACGAAATCGTAGGTTTTTCAAGCGGGCTTGTCGTGGGAGTGCGTGACTAAGGATGGTGATCAATGTGTTCAATTGCAGAGTCTTGAAAGGATGGCCGAACACTTACACCTTTACCAAGGCGATCGGCGAAGGTGTCGTCGCCGAATTCGCTGGAGAATTGCCGTTCGCAGTTTTCAGACCATCGATCGGTGATATTCTTATTCTATGATTATTCTTACCATGACTAAAGTGAACATTGCATCCGAAATTCCACTCGACTCTTGCATAAATCCAAGAATGGGTTGTAACTGAGATCAAACGAAGGTTACATTTTTCTTTTCCAATTGTTGTTGTTACAATACAATAATTTTTCCTAGTAATTAATTCATACGAGGAGCCAATGCCGGGTTGGGTTTCTGGCATTGCTGGGTTTCCAGCGATTATATGTGCATCTGGTCTCGGCTTAAATCACATCGGTTTCTATGATTCTAATGTGAGAATCGACCTAGTTCCAGTGGATTATGTCTGCAACGCTTTAATTTCTTCCGCTTGGGAAACAGCCGTCACTAAAAAAAGGTAACGTCTTCGAATGCCGATTCGTACCGCCGTTTATACATAGAAAATCCACATATAAATGCATTTGCATTATGGAACACACACTTTTCACAAACTAACAGAAATGGAAAATTAAACAAATAAAGGTATCGCATGATTCAAAAGTTATTATGTAATTTTCGGATTAGTAAATATCCGGTGACGTACATTTGACTCGTTTGCTTTCAGGCACCATGAGAATATTCCTGTATACAATTATGCCAACGGAAATGAGAAACCCATCACTTGCGGCCAGTGTGTAAGGGATTTCCAGCGTTATAGTAATGAAAACCCATCACTTCGATTGGTCTACTATCCTTTCTTCTTCGTAACAACGTCAAGATTTGTTTTGAGTCTATTACAATTTTTTCTGCATACTTTGCCGGCATTCGTAATTGACGGCGTCGCAAGATTGTTAGGAAAACAGCCGCGGTAAGCTTGAAACAACGATACCAGTATCGTCTTTGCCTAGTAAACGTAATTGCATGTAGTTTCGATTTATTTAGTTCGAGCCGCACTCGTGGCCTGAAGGATCGTTCATTATTTCAGGATGCAAAAGGTTGCGACTTTGTTAGGGAATGCGTGGATCACCATAGGATATTTTACCACGAAGGAATGGGACTTCGAAACTCATCGAGTTCGGAGCCTTTGGCAACGAATTGGGCCTACGGACAAGAAGGAATTCCCTTTCAGTATGCAAGAAGTCGACTGGGAGAAATATTTTATACGTATGGCTGGCGGTTTCAAAAAGTATCTAGTAAACGAACCTCCTGGAAATGAAGACAAAGCGAAACGACGATACATTTAGTAAGTAAAAATTAGTGCCGAGTTACCGCCTTGATGATATATTAATCGCGGTCAACGAATCATCGTTGATTGCAGATCATTTCGACGGAAGCAAAAATATACCCTGAAATATGATTTTCATTCCGCATTTATTACAGCTTTTACATCGTCCATTCGATCGTTCGTCTCGCCTTATATTCCTTCGCTCTTTGGCTCGTATGGAAAATATTTTGGTAACACGGCGTTCCGCCTTGTTCAAGAACGTACAACATGATCACTAGGTTGACGAACTCACCGCAAAAAGTAACAAAGAATTTCGCAATATTTCGCGTGGATTGGGATTACAAGTTGTTGATATGTTGGATTCATTGACACTAGCCAAGCAACGACCCCCGACACAAGAAACTTATGTAAAATCGAATTTGCTGATTAGTAATAAATTCAATATATTGCATAATGCTCAGTGTTTCTGTTCAAATGTTTTTTAGATTAGGCCTTACACGGTTAGAATGATTTCTAATCCGACACTGATCCCAATATATCCAACCTGCGTGACAATGTCTAGCGACAGGAAATGACCTCCGGCCGATTGAATGTATGACGTACTTGCGCCCATACATACAATATAGAAAAGTTATTCAACCTCGACATTACGATGAACTAGCAGAATCGTTAATGTCAGGTGAATATAGTTCGGCTACTCTTTAAATTTGAATGAGTGAAAATTCACTGATTCCAAGTGATTGGTATACCACTGGAACAAACCAATTCATATACACCGAGGATTCGGTGTCTTTTCAATAATGTTTCACTGATTTCGATTGCATATTGTTTCACTCCAGTGGTATATTTAGAACTGATTCACGTTTAGAAAGCAGAATCACCATTTGTTGCCACTGTACCATTTTTGGCCGTCGTTGTATAATGTTTTACTTCTTCCAAGTGCTATAAATCTATCCAGTTACTGAATTCATCACAGAAGCTTACTCTGCAGATAATATTACTTTGATAATCAAATGTTTCAAATGCAATTCTGACAATGATCAAAGCTGATTCGACTGTTCATACCATTTGTCCCCATTATCTCATTCGCATGCAGTTGATATGGCCACAAATGGATCAATAGATGGCCGCAGACGTTACGAAGATGGCCAAAAACGGTGCATTCAACATGCGTTAGTCCGCTGCTACAATGATCAGTTTAGCAGTAGATTATGCCTAGGCATAGCTTGTTCTCTATTGAAAATATTGCATGCCTTTGCGAATATTCTTTTATTCATTTTCGTCACTGCGAATGCCTAACATTGAAACCCTGTAATGAAATGTGAAAGAAGGGAATGAAAATAAGCAATAAGAATTATTCGTCCCTAATGGATTAGTTTTCGAAAAATTGTAACGAAAAAATCACTTATGATCAGGAAGTATTTCTTAGTAATCGATTTTTTTTGCTTCTCCGCTGCGTAACGGGATTGAATAATTTAATTTTTTTGTTTATTTATATGTTTTTTGATATTGTGGATTACTTTACGTTTCCAGATTATACATTACATTTCACTCTCAAAGGGAAAGCGAACTGCTTCAAGAACGTTGAAATTTTCTCTCCGAGAGCATTCAATCAATCAACATCGCGTTGATGTTGTCGACAGTTAAAAATTCAGCCTAACAAATGAATCTTCGTTCAAAAAGCGATGTACACCTTACGACTCTCAAGTTGAGATAGGAACGATCGTTTACAAATTTCAATCAACTGAATTAAAAATCGCAACGCTAATTGAATTAAAAAAAAAATAACCGTATAATCAGTTCGTCCTGATTTATGAGAAATATATTCCACTTCTTCGGTCGAAAATTGTAAGTGGATTTTTTAATTGGTCCTAATTTGAATTCTAATTCATTATTTATAATGCATGAAGTATATTTTAATTTGGGAACACTTTCTTGCCGTATCGAGACAAAAAATTGCCAAAATTTTTACAGAGTACAATCAACGATTCAAACCCGTCATAAATCATTCCATTCTATTTTCTAAGACAATGAAGTCGTAACCTGTTCTCATTACGCGATAAAAGTCGAAATTTTAACGAGATATTTTACGTCCCAGCTGCACTAGTTGACGATGAATATTAATTAGAGGTCCCGTCCAATTAGAGCGGCGGATTGGCTGGACAAACATCTCAACTCACCGTCAGAAGGATTTTGTCTCATCTCGGCTCTGGTCTAAGGAGCAATTTGCACAACGGCCAGTGCTAACCAAACTTAACCCAGTCGTAAGTCGATTCGCCGCAACCTGACTTGGCTTACCCTGCTCCAGCAGCCATTTGATCTAGTATTCCATGGATCGTCGAGTTAACTTGCTACCAATTTATTATAAATCAGGAGGGAGCATATTTCTCGTGAAAAATTGACGGTGTAATTGGCTCTAATTAACCGGCTGAGAAACATCCGCTAAGAAATTTGTCATGAGCCAGGCGAATGAATCGAAGGCTGGAAACCGAAAGAAGCACGTCCACCTCTGACCTCGCCTCTGACAGCCGTTTGGCTCGTAGTGAAAATGAGTATGTGGAAATTTTTCATCGATTTGGACAAACGCTCGAATTGAATAGTTTTCCTTTTCTCTTCGCGCTGACCGAAAAACAGTCGCAAGCGTGCACAAAGAGCTTGGACGATTCATTTTTCTCTTCGCAAAGCCCGAGGAATCTGAATTTTTATCTCCGAAATTGAATAACCCGACCGAATTTTGGCGGATCCGTTTTTTGGCTAGATTTTCATTGAACATTTCGTCGAGATTTTCCCTACTGTCCGTTCTTCCGCAATTCAACCGACCGCTTCCCCTCTTTCTCTCCGCATGCGTCAAAGACTGAAATTCCAAAGTACGCAAGGTGCACGAAGAGGTTGTTGTGAGATCCGCGATTTTATGGAGATACCAGGTTACGAGGTACCAATGGCGAAAAATGATAGAGCGAACTGTCCCCGTGGCGTGCGTCTTTCGCGTTACGGTGGGTACGTATCATCCGTGCAGGGTGCCAATATACACAGAGCCATGTTTTGTGGGGAGACATTATTTTCTTGGGGGTTAAATTCGTCTCGTCTTTCGTACCTTTCGATATTAGAAGTATTATGTTACCCCGAGTTAAAAGGCCCGTGAGAGCGAGACTAAAAGGTTTTTTTAGAGTTCCGTTATGGTTTCGTGACCTACTCGAGCTGTATGTGTCCACCTATAACGTGGCCGATGTTTATTTTATTAAACTCCAAGGAACGCCCCGTGTCCATCCTTCAATAAAGCCAAAAATTCACCCGCGAAATTCGGTACAAAAATACAATAAGTCGGCACGGCGTATCTGAATATTCATAGCTGCAGAATGCTCGGTTTAGAAGCGATATTTACTCGTCCATCTCAACTGAAAAAGTTGTTGTGAATAGCAAGAGGAGAATACTCGATAAAGGATATCTCTTAAATTCAATTTTACAAGGTCGCTCTCGGAACTCGAAGTTTTCCCATTTAAATAACACGAGAAGCTACATACTAAGCTGCGCAGATTTTTTTATGAAAATCGAATGCCTACAAGTTTTCCATTCAAATATTCCATTTCAAAGTCGATACTTTATCTACTAAAGACATTCGAAGATTTATTTTTATGTAAAATTGACTTTCAAGCCGCGGCTTATAACTTTAGAACCGTTTAAGCTAGGGATTTGACTCAATAGACACTTCGGCAGGAAACTTGTATCCGTATCAATAATTACAGTGCTAAGTGATAACGATTGAAAAAAACGGCATCTTCTTAGGGTTATTTAATTGAGTAGATGTGGAAATTTGGGAGCGACTTTCTAAAATTGGATTTGAGAAAAATCCTTCCGCAAGGGTTCTCTTCCTCCCATATACAACAAGTTTTTCTTGTAGCTGTCCAACTTAAACAGAAATAAAAATACCGCCTCCGATCGAAACACCCTGATCATAATCACTCTCCTAATCTCCCAATTAAAAAAAATTTACCCAACCGATAGACCAGCCTGCTGTTGATACTGTTTGACGACGTCGAGAGTAGATACGATCCCAGGACACGTATCCAGCAGAACGAGGAGCTCGGAACGTACGGAGTTACGGCCTGTAAAACAAGGCTCGAGTACTCCAAGAGACACAAGAGTGGAAAGGGGAAAGGACAAGTGCAACGAAGGGGTGAAAAGAGGGAAAGCGCAAGACCTCTCGCGACTTCGTGACCCCGCGGTTTACGGGGTAAGGTCATGTTACACTGTACGTTTGGGGGGGTGAAACGGCAGCCAGTAGCCAGTTATATGATCCCTTGTTTTTGCAGCGTGGAACTCCAGCTCGAGAGCTGCAGGGCGAGAGGTAGAGAAGGAAGAATGATAAGGATCACGGTTGTTAGCTACGTGCCTTTCACAAAGAGCGAATACCTGCCGTTGAATATCCATGTGTATATATATATATATGTATATATATATGTACGTGACTACTCTTACTGGCCATGGAAAAGTTTACCGACGATCTTGTGCGTCTGTCATTGTACACATACACGCGCATCGGAAAAGAAACCGAGCTCTCTTCTTTTCAACGCGGAAGAATCTTCCTCCTCGAGAGTTCTTTTTATCATTTATATATAATTTCAGACCACCCGAGGTACAACAGGATGTGAGGAAAAACGTGAGGAAATGGAAACAGACTGCGTCGAGATATCGCTACGAAATCAGGATCCGTGCCACCTTGAAATCCTCGGTGATTCGAGTGGAAAAATTTATGTACCAAATGTCAACAGTTGGGCTTCAGACTTTGGTTGATCTCTTTTGGAACGGATAGCGAGAGGTTTGATAGATTTCGAAAATTCGGTGTCGTAATAACCGCCGAATTCGAACTTCCAACTTTCTGCGACCAGACACAATTCGTAACTTGACTAGACAATGGCCCGCGAAGTGAAAGATCGATGCCAACTTGAGTACGGGTGTTAAATGAAATAGGCAAGAGCTGTGTGTCGAGATAAACTCGTTCCATCCGACTCGTGCGCAAATTTCTGTCTTGAACCACGGCGCGTGGTTCATAGAATTTGCAAACAGCAGTCTGTCTGGATTCTGGGAGTTAAATCATTCGAAATATTGGATATTAGCATAGCGACTTAACAAATTGGTGGGGGAGGAGAAATTCCGCAAGTTCTACAGACCGATGAAGGCGCACAAAGCAAAAGTGATATTGTATCCACACACGGCGAGTTCAACGAACTGAAAATTTTCCAGCAGCCTGAAACTTACACGCTGCAAGCCAATCCGTGTTTCGCAAAATGATTTTCTGCTCATGACTCGTTCCTGGGAGCGATATAGATTTTTCACTTGGAAATTTGAAATTGAGTCACTTCCTAAATTTCTAAAAACAAATTACTGGAGAATAGACGCGTTCGCAGACAGACCGGAAAAGTCTGCGAAATTCGCCGTTTCCGGAGTTACGTTCCAGGGATTTTCGTTCGTAGACCTCATTCCGATAATCCAACGCGCAAACATACACCCTCATCGCTATTTAGATCCACTCTGGGGAGAGTTCGCTCTCTTTTGCTTCGCTTCCTCCATTTCAAGATCCGCGTATGTTTGTCGTATGCACGTTGTGCATATTTGCACAGCACACAACGCAGGCAGTTCTTCTCGGTGGCTTACCGTCTCGAATCCTAATACATCGCAGCGTTTTTTGTTTTTTTCTTTTTCTTTTTCTTAGGTAAACAAGTTCGTTCTTAGGCATAAATTCGCTTAGATTTCTTGGGTCCCTTAAATTCTTACGCGGAATCTGTTAACGCAAACGTAACTGTACAGGTCGTATATAATCAGATTATATTACATAACGGTGTGTATCAGGTCTAGGAAATATAGCAGAAGGGAACTTTGCTGATTTTTCAAATTCTACCGGACGTGGATGCCCCGAGTCGGTTTAGTTATTACCGAGAGCGTAGAATCAACACAATTTGCGAACAGGTCTTGTCCGCTGTGGAATTGAAGGGGAAAAATTTTTCCCCACTGTTTAGTTTTAATCAAAACTTAAGAGACCGACCGAGCCCCTCTCAAGTTCCGCGTATATCAAGCACCGCTGTGTGCAGACATTTATATGTACACAGGAAGCTGTTCGACCTCGACTCCGTGCAAAACTCGGAGGAAAAATCCGAAGAAAGACGGAAGGAGGAAAAGAAGAAATTAGCAACCACCTTTCAGCGGTACGGAGTCGGCGCGTATTTACTTTTAATTTGAAACTTTGTTTATGGGACAGACTGCAGACGGATACGGAATATCTACGTTGATGCGTTTACTTTCAAGGAAAACCGGATGATTCGACCCGCTGCAGCCGCTAGACGTCGCCGGCGAAAATCGGGGTTCCTCTTCGCCGTACGCGCAACCTCATATTGTAATGCGAATGTGCAATTACACGGCAATCATTTCCGCTCTCTTATCCGCGCGTTCCTTGCAGTTTCGAATTCCGCGTTGCTCCTTGCACAGCTCTGATATCGCTCAGCCTTGAATTCTCAGTGTCTGCTGAACCCCCTGAGCCATGTAGCAACAGGTACATGACTACCTTGCAAAACAGTCGGATGTGTCCTGCAGCAGTCTTCTGTTTTATATGCAGCTTTTTCGGTATGAGCGAAAAATCAGTCGAGGCTTTCGCTGTGGCGCAGAGTGATTAGCTATTTGTAATTTACCGAAAAGAGTCGGAGCTGAAATTCCGAATTTGAAAAATTCCGACAAGGCGTAATTCCGACAATCAAAGTTCCGAATGTGCGAAAATGAGATAATTTAAAAATCTGAACATCGAAATTCTGAATGATTGAAGATTTTCAATTCTCGGAATTTCTGGCTTGGTGAAATTTCAACATCTTGATCTTTCTTTGTTTCGGATTTTCGATATTTTTATCTTTGGAATCCTGGTCAGTCTGATTTTTGAGTTTTCTCATTTTTTACACCCACTGGTTAAGTAAACTACGGTATGTGGGTATATTTTAATTTTCGGAATTTCACTCTATCGAAACTTTATTTCTCGGAATTTTGCTGTATCAGAATTCTACTTTTCGGAACTTTACCCTATCGTAACTTGAATTTTCGGAATTTCGATCCATCGAATTTCCGACCATTCGAAACCTTGTTATTTTGTCAAAGTTGCATTCTCCACTTCAAGTTTCACCACGAAATAATTCAGAATTAGTCGCTTTCTGAACTTTTCAAATTCGGAACTTCAACCCCACCTCGCCGAAAGCATCTAGGCTGACGAGCCCAGAAATCTTGACTACCTGTAAATCAAGTCGTTTATCCTATCATCAACCATGATCAAAATCCAGCACTGAATTTGTTATACGGTGAAGAGTTCTTAATTTTCGTTGCGGTGCGATAGCAAATATCTGCTGCAACAATTAACGTCTGACTACGAAAGGTACTCGATTACTCTGCGCCATTGCTGATTGGACGCCGGGCAATTTTCCCCGATATCGTTATTCCTGACTCATTCGTCGAGCGACGAGGGTGGAGAAAAAAATATTAGAGCCGATGACACGAAGAATTTTTTCCTCTTCCTTTTGCCGCGCGTGCTCAGCCGACTGTGAAAACGTTACAATATGTATATATGTACATTCATTTTCGATGCAGCGTACGATTTTTTTTTTCTCTCTTTCTTTTCCGACGTCCTTTACCCGTCTCGAGGACCGGACATTCGCCGACTTTCGTGATGCGAGGCTTCAGGCCAGATCCATCTGGCAGTCATCCAAAAAACCGAAAAGCCTGCACATGAATATGCGGAGCTCGCTTTCAATTTTTAACCCAAGTTACTCGGATGTCTGGTTTTTCCGTCCGCCGAGTCCTCGTCGCGACGACTCGAACTATACGCCGAGGGGAGGAATTTCGGGTATCTGACTATTCAAATGCAGTAGGAATTTCAATTGTAAAAACAATTCATTTCTCTATTCCGTGAAGGGTTCATTCGACCATTCAGCACAGTCAAGTTGACGACCATTTCCCATTGTGGATGATGCGAGTTTTGGCAGGATTGATCCAACCGGATTAAAAAAATTTTTACTTGAAAAATAGTCATTTCAACTGAATATTTATTTTCTCTCGATGTAAGGTAGCTGAAGGACCGATCTCGTAGAATATTGGCAAGGAATTGCTCGACAGTTCAACCTATAAGGCGGCGATATTCTACAACAAGTTGGAACGTAACGTTTTGACATCAATATTTTACTCGTTCGACGCGTCTCACTTTTCATCGCCTCGAGAAATTTTCAATTTCACGACTTGTATCTCTCTCTCCATTGTTGCACGTGCCGTCGTTCCGCATCAATGCGATTGTTGTTCTCTATTTACGCCGCAAATTGATTAAGAAATATGTTCCGGTACGAGGGTGCGCCAATTTCCTCGACGCACGCGGTTGAATCGATCTGGTTCAATATCCGTCCTCGGTGTTTTCGGTTGGCTTGGAATAACAGGCAGAGCTGCATGAGCTGCAGGCAATTTGCAAGGGCTGCGGATATGCGAAACAAAGTATCGAAGACGACGTGCGGCGGATGCTGCCTGAAGCGGTTTCGGATCCACACACCGAGGCCGTGGAAGCGGAAGACTCACGTTAGAAACAGATCAAAAAACATCTCGAGCGTAATTTCATTCGATTTTAAAAGCGTAATAAATTACGGTGAATCAGTGTGAGAAAGATAGCCGCAGCAAACTCTGCGGATTAAATTACGCTGACGAATAAACCGCAACTATATCCATTTTGTTACGACGTATTCAATTCGTTCTCCAGACTGGAACTGGACGATACTTTGAAAACTCGGCTGAAGGATCATTGGGCGTCATTAAGGATCAACGAATCCTCAGTGTCACGGCAGATCGATCAGAAAAGGATGAATAAGCTGCTGGACGAATGAAAGTTCCCGCGAGATTATTACGCTGACAAATCACTGTAATATTTTTACCCCTTTGTCACCACGCAACGTCTCTCGCATAATTTATGACCACACGCCGTTAAAAGCCATAAGTGGAAGTGTGTAGGTCAGGCTCATCAGTGACTTTGGGATACCTTTACTAATGGAAGAATGTCGTTTGACAGTCACTAGAAATTCTTGGATGAAAAAAATAAATGCTCTAGGACGCATTGAGTGCCTTTGAAACTAGTCAACAGTCACGGAGCTGAAGGGCAGAAGCAAATGGCGACAACCATTTGTAAAGTTGAGGCATCGAGTAACCGAACTGACTAAAATACACGAAGTGGCTCAGTAAGATAAAGGGAATAAGAATTCTTTGATAAAAAGGGTGAAAATTATTTATGGCTGAAACGGAGAAGTGGATAAAAATTTGCTTGAACTGGAATTATAGCTAGTCAGTTTGAGGAACGAGCTTTTAAGTTCGACTGCAAGATTCAGACTTGCAGAATTGATGATTTGATTACAAGGAAGAAGGGACCTTGAAAAGCAGATGCACGATCCGCGAGTTGAGTTGCCAAAAATTCAAATCTCAACTCCCGACAACCTGGAATTTGGCAAACATTTTGCATAATTGAGGCGATCTGTAAACAACGACTCATAAAGAAAAATGTGTCAAGTGAAAAATTCGTCGAATCAAAAACGTAACTGAACAGAAGTTAAACAGTGCAAATTCAGGTGATAAAGTTAAATTTCATTCGGTAAACTATGATCTGTGATTTGGTATTTTTCAATGCTGAATTTCAATGGTAAACACTCTGTTACTAACATCAGAGAACTCACATTATTCTACTATTTTTCACTGAAAAATCACGTAAAGCTAGTCTGTTTCTATTTAAAAATACCTCTTTTCAACTGCAAATGAATTCTTTTACAAATTGTCTGAGACAGAGTCTTTCTCAACTTCGTCGGTTGGCCACAAAAAAAAAAAGCAAAAAACAAATTCGATTCCTACAATCGTAGTAATTTACAAATGTGAAACTTGCGATTCGACTAGAAAGACGTTATCATTAGGGATAATTTGACTTAGGTGATCTGCGAAGAATAAAATCAGCAACTGTTTGTTAAAATCAGAGAAAGCAATATTTTCGCAATATTTTATTATTTTTATATATTTTTTCAATTTTTCGGTGAAAAAATTCTAGAATAACGAGATTCCTACGCTGGAGTTAAAACAACGAGGTATTTATATTTGAATTTCAGTGCTTCGACGTTATTTCCTCCATCACGAGAACTTCTACAATTCAGCCTTAGTGACACTATTTAAAACTCTGTTTCGTCACTTCTTTGTCTCGACACTTTGCCAACCTGACTGTACACCCCATGCACCCGTAATGCTTGATGTGGCTAATGCGCGACCCGACAAAGACGTGAAACTGGATTCGCGTCGAAAAAATTCGAGATCCCGAGCGGGTCACTACGTATAATTACGAAGTAATTTGAGCGAGGATCGCGCTGACGATGTGGGAGCTTCTTCCGGTAGGATCGCGTGGCGTAATCTATTCCCGTAAACGAGACCGGCGCCTCGCCTCGGAGATTGGCGGTTGCGCGTCGCCCATGACCAGCAGCCATTGGGTCAAGTGGGTCTATAATCCGGCGAATTAGGCCCATTCCAGCCCCGACTGCAGGCCACCCCCCTTTGAAACAGTCGGCGCTGAATCCCTTTAAGCATCGTGAAATCACGACTCGAATTAATGACAATCAGAGACGATGGTCTCAGCCGATTTATCGTCTTGTTAGGTAAAATTTTAACCGTGAGTTTGACGGGGATCTTCTCGACTCATCGGCGATCACCTTTGAAAGGATGATCGCCGCTGATCTGCATTTTGTTTTGGTAAAAATATCACCGAGGAGAAGAAGCTCCTTATTTAACCGTTTCGCTCCGGTTCCACAGAACGATACTCGTTGATTCGAATATATTCCAAGACTTTTTGTACCCACAGCAAAAATATTTCGTTGACTATAGATAATATGGATATAATGTACTTTGAACTATCGATGTCGTAAATAATGAATGTCAGAACTCGTGAAAAGGCAATCGTCGAGTCAAATGATGGATAGCGATAAAAGCCACCCGTTTCAATTGATAAGAATGAAACGGGACGTGATTTAAGTGTGGATCTATTTTTACCAACGTTGACGTAGGAGTGAAAAATCCCATCGATAAAAAAACGCGGACCTTTTCACGGCGATAAAATAAATGATAAGGAATTATTATAACGAAAATAAATGAAGATCCGCGGCGTGTCGTCGAGTCTGGTGGTTTGCTATGACTGTATAGAAAGGAAGAAAGACCCGCAGTGATATATTCGGACCCTTCATCTATCATCGCTTGTCATCAGGGCCGACGGGGCGCAGACGGGCGAGAATCGGGGAGAATGAACGAGAGAAGGAGATAAAGGGAAATAAAAACAAAACACGTAAAAGTGAAAGTGAAACGAGAAGAAAAAAAAAAAGAAAAAAAAAACACAAGTCACCGAGGAAGCGGGCCGATCCTTTTGATCCCTGCCCTTTATCAGTCCTCCTCCTCCAGCCGCCCTGCAAGCTCTCTCGTCCCTCTTAAAGTCGAACTACAACGCCGCAAGCACATGCAAAATCCCGCATCGTATACGTATATATTCGCTTTCTATGAAACTTGAAGCTTTTTTAGAACTTGACTACGCGAATACACCGTAAACCCTCGCAATATGTACCCCCGTAGACGTTTTCACTGACAAGGGTGTCTTACGTTCAAGTTCCACTTGCATTACATGGGACATTCCCTGCAGTAAAGTCGACCCTCGCCATATTTCACTATCGCACTGAAGAAATTTTCGCGATGAAGAGATTTAAATACTGCTGGAACTGGAAGAAAATGTCGATACAAGTAACAAATGCGATATTTGATGATTATGGTATTTTTACATAAAAATAGAAGCTTTCCTCGAAATTTGCCATAACCGATGACGGTCGAAGAAACCAATTCGAAAAACCATTGATTCCGGCCTTCGCCCTGTGAATTTCAAAACGCTGTTTTTTGGACACTGGACAAGACGACAGCCGGAAGGAGTCGACTCGACGCAGAATGCCCCGTATATCTTGCGGATGCTGGACGGGGCGGGCATGTCCGGAGGTACAAAGCCGGTTCAATGGCGGCTAAAACGTATCCCGAGTCCCTCGCACAATTGCTTTTGCCGTTGCCTTTGCTTTCGCGCAGAGGGCGCGCAGCCCTTTTCCATTAAGATTAGCGAGCTAATGGCACCACGAGGACCAGACGTGCAGACTGGTCTTACACACACGTACCGCGGGTGCAGCGTGCCCTCGCCATTCCTCTTCGAGAGCCGCCCCCCCGCCCTCTGGGCACTCGTTTCTGAGCCAACTTGAGTATATACCCACACGTCCTAATGTTGCAAACAATGAAAAAGGGCCCCAGACCCGTAATTAGAGTTAACAGTCACCCGGGGGTGTTTCGGGGTCCTTCCGGATCTCCGAGGCGCACCGAGAAACGCGATGGTTGAGGCAAAGAAAGACGGGGGTCGAAGGCCGGAGCCTTTTCACCCTTAGCATGACCTAAGGCGAGTCCGCTTTGAGGGCTAGTACGTACAATGTTTTATTTTACTTGGGATCATTTTCTCAGAATTTTTCAAGTCCGACTTTTTCTGAGGTACGAACAACTCCTACGAGGTATATTTAGGAGCCCTTATTATATGATTTGAGAGAAGGATCGTGAATTGGTTGGAAAAATCGTCTCCTGCATCTTGTATCCTGATCGGTAACGAGCGAGATAAACTTTTCTAGAAATCGTTGAATTTTACAAACTTCTTACGCGATATGTCGAAGAGTGAAAAGCCGCTTACGTCACGTGAACGGAAGTGTGAACAGATGTCACAAAAGGGGAACATTGCGACCACACAGCTTTTACGGTATTTGCCATTTTCCTTACTCGCGCGTTTTTTTTTTTTTTTCTCTCTTCTATTCGTGACAAAAATTTGCCGCGTATTTGAGCGTGAAAATCGAGGGTGTAAGGGAGTAAGCCGAGTGCCGAAGGGTTTTATAACGTGATTCGAGTGCCGTGTAATACCAATGAAGGGTATCACGGTAAGTCCTGCTCGATATTGAGCGAACATTGGCAACTTGTAGAGACAATAGTGCGTCCCCTAAATCCCACGATTTTGTAGGTACAAGTGGATAAACACTGTCCGGTGTCTCTGGGCTTTCTGGACTAACATGTGTACGTGTAATCGCGCATTGAATTGCACGTTATTCAGCACTAGTTGAAATTATGTCAATGGAAATGACAAACCAATGACTTGCGGGCAGTGTCTAACGGATTTGGAACGTATCAAGAATGAAATTCCATCGGTTCTAACGATGTGCTATCTCTTCGTCTTCGTAATAAAGTCAAGATTTCTTTCTAGTGAATTACACTTTTTTCTGCATGTTGTGCCGGCGTTCATAATCGACAGCGTTGCAAGATTGTTTGAAAAACAGCCGCGGTAAGCTTGAAACAAAGATACCTGTATCGTCTTTGCCTAGTAAACGTAATCGCATGTAGTTTCGATTTATTGAGTTCGAGCCGCACTTGTGGCCTAAAAGATCGTTTTGGTAACACGGCGTTCCACCTTGTACAGGAACATACAAGATGATGTACAATACCATCGACATTTGCAAGGCACAATTAGATAGAAGATAAAAACTGGAGAAATCTGCAGATATTACACAGAGTTTAACTATTGGAGGCATTGAAAATGTAGTTGCAAGGGTGGGTATTGTGACGATGTATATATTTGGATAGACGATAGTAAGAACCGAGGTTCGGACGGATCAGCGGATCAGCGGATCAGCAAATCAGTAGGCCTACGACTTTAGAAGGAGAGAGTTGTGTATGGAGGTGTCAGTAAATAATAAAGTGTGTGAAATTAACCCGAATCCTGATCAGGTGACAAATTAAATAAATAACGACGAAATGAAACAATAAAGAAAGTCACACCATTCTAAAATTATAAACACGACACATCAAACACTCTCCCTTCAAATTCTCCGAATAGTTGTTCCGCTCGATTTTATCTATATACCCTTTTACCGTCCGCTTTTATGTTATTGTTACTATTTTGTTTTATTCTTACTCGACTATTGTCTCTTATATCTTTTAACTTATGCACCTGTGCCGTCCACTTATATCTTTTAAACTATCAAACCAAGTTTGTTGGGTTGCGACGTGCAGGGACTATAAATTTGGAATTATGTACTATTAAATTATAATTGACTTATTAAACCAAAATGACCCAACTAAATGCATAATTTTGTCTTTGATCGTCAACAACTATTTCTTGCGATTGTCTATTTATTTCCCTATCTTTTATATTTGACTTATAATGAATAAACAAAAATTCATTACAGTATAGAATAAAGGTTATACTAGATTGCATTCCATTTATTAGTAATCAGGATACAGACATATTTATATTTTGTCCTGGTAACAGAATCAAAATAAACACAAATCAAACGTTCAAGATAAACATAACATCAAACATTTTCATCTATTATTAATAAACAAGAAACATCAATGTATATCTATGCCGATGAAACTCGGTAAAATGAACGATTCAAAAGAATAAAGTGTTCGTTGATGCCATGCTGAGAACGACACGAATCGATTCACGGATTTGACAGGCTTCGCGTGTCCGATTGTTATTACCCGCAGTTACCGAAATGTCGTTATCGGAATTCATAATTGTCACAAAATCCGACCTCATACTTCACCGCGTTCAACATGAATGTTAACACCAGAATGAACTGACACTCGCATTTATCTCATACAAAGTCGATCCAGCGTTGACAAGCCAGCATGCGTCGACGCACTAGATCAGAATCTCATTCGCTGACTGGTGGAGCAGGTCCTCCCTCGACCAATCACAACGCGGTCCGTTTCGTGTGAAACCTTTTTTGCTCAGCCAGTACCCCCATTCTGGCAGGATTTTCAATGCTAAAAATTGGAGAAGAAAGAAAAAAAATAATAAAGAAATGGCAAAGTAACACGAGGCGCCAGGACTCCGATCCTGCACCCAAGAATACCGCATTCGACGTTACGAAGCAGGCGTAACGGTCCCCTGCACAAGCAAATGGACCGTCGACGCGGCCTGTGATAATCGGCAAAGCATATGGCCGTGCAATATCTCCTTCCATTAGATTAGAATCGTAAATCTGTACATATATCGCACTTTTGCCAGAAGCTCGGCGGCACGCGAATGGCTAGCTTTTACAATACACACAGCTATAACTGGGCCGATACGCGCATGCATGGCAGCAGACTGTCGGGACAAAGGGAACTATTTACACCATCCATGCTCTGCTGGTTTTCCGATCGTGTGGGCATATCGATTACGTTATATCATATTAGCGTATCGCTTCTACGAGGCAAAGTTCAACCTGCAGTCTTTTTACCTTTGGCCAGTGGCAATCGGCTCACGGATATCCTCTGTTTTAGTCCACTTTTTTGCTTCGTTATAGTACCTATCGATAACGATTACAACTTCCTCCGCTTCGGGAATCCAAACGATTTACCCAATCCCTTAAAGTTGGCTTAACACCGTGCTTTGTGTTATCAAACTCAGATACTAACTCTCGCAAATTAGTTGTTTCTTGTTCCGATCACACGGAATTTTATCCCCTCATGAAACGTAACAAAGTACAAGAATAAATAGGTCGTAAACTATGCCGTTTCATGGCTTGCGACTAAAGGGTTAAAGACCCAAAGGCCCCGACCGCAAAATGTCGGAAAAAATTTACGTCCAATCTACTTACCGTTCGCGTGCAGAGCGTGACTCGGAACACCGATAATAAAAGAATACGATGCAGGCGTACTGCAGGCATGAGCTTCGCAAAATATCAATATCATAACCCGCTGTCCTAGGATAAATGTCCTTGACTGCAATCTCTGGCTATCGCGAGGAACGGAAGTACTTGTAGGCATACCTTCGGTACATTATCCACCGCTGTAAAATTCGCCAAGATTGCTATACGTAGATAATGGCTCATTCGGTTTCGTGCAGCAAAAACTTCATCCGACTTCCCAAAGTGTTCGTCGAACTTGACCTGAGTTTTTTTAAATTTCATTCACAATTTGGCCATTCTGCTTATCGAACTTGAATATTTAACGAACTTTTTACAATTAGATCAGGTTCTGTAAAATGAGTAATGATTGTGTGAATATTATACTTGGATAAATTGTTACATGGAGTAATTTTATTTGAAATCTTGAACGGGAGATTGGATTAACAATAATTGAATGTAATTCTTATCTCTTTGAGGCGTCAAATGTTGAAAATAAATGTTAATCCCGTTAACTTTGAGTCGTCAGTTTCATTATATATCGTTCAGATTTGTATTTGGTGTAAATAAATGCAATTGCCTTTCGCAACAGGGTTCGAAGATATAGCAAACAACGTGTAATTAAAACTCTGTACCGATGATTACTTCTGATTTGTGAGTCGTCACTGACAACAATCTCTGTTATTTGCTAGACGGATACTGAAAGACTAACACCGCACGTATATATGTGTGAATAAACTTTGTGTCAGAATAGAAGTCTACTTCACTCGGGAATTTGATTAGGCTGCAAGTCGAATTTCATGGCAAGAAATGTCCGCTTGAACGAGGGAACGAAAACGATCACGTCCGGATGGTAGTAAGAAATCACCTCCTGTCCGCAGGCACAACAGGCCTCCGCAGTGTCTAAACGAAAACACGTTTGCTACCGGTTACACCCGTTCGGTTCTACCGCTCGGCCCTTTTTACCACTTTGCGGTGGCACTGGGGAACCTTCGCGTAATGGCTCGGCAATAACCTGCCCTCTTGCCGGGCATCCAGAGATAACCTGGAGTCGACGTGAAAAGGCGCTGCAACAATTTTATCTCGCTTCCGCAATCCCCTTGCCGAATTATCACCCAGGATCACCCTCGGCTAACCTCCCTCCGACAATGTACTACCAAAAATTCGACTCTGACCGCTGTCTGAAATCATATAACATCCGTATGATACTTCCAGAAATTTTGTTCTTCGTGTATCAGTTTTTTTTCATTCTTCTTTACTCCCACACTCCTTACGATTATCTTAAATCGATTGAATTTCAGATTCAATCGGTCCAGCAGTTTGAGGAGATTTATTTAAAACAAAAGGCATCTATTCGCCAATGTTTCCTAAGCTCGATAGGTATTCGAGGGGGAAGTTAACCACTTGTTCTCCAAGCATCGACTCTCAACCTCTAAAAATTGACCCTTACACGTAGATTACAAAGTTTGTTGACTCCTTCTTCTATCGGTAAACACACGTTTTTCCCGCACATTTCCCAAGTCATCAAGTCTCGAACGATCTTGAGTAGAGAAGATCGCGACTCAGCAGCAGTGCATAAATTCTGCTGCACGTACGTGCGGCGATCCCGGAGAATTTGGATCTTCGTCGGTGTTAAACGCGCAAAGCCCGGCCGAAATTCTCGGCGCGTTTTAGATTCCGATAGTGTCGAGACGTCCCATTAGGTGGGCGGGATGCGGGGGTTGAAGACACCCCAGTGTTCCCATCCGCCGAGGATGCAGCCAGCATTCGACCCTCGGGGTCGGCCGATAGGAACTCGGCACCCCGTGTTGGCTGGATTATTAGTACGGTTATGGCATCGCGTAGATCACGGAATGCCACGTCGTGCCTTCGGCAGTTGCAGCATGGACCGAAGTTAGGTACGCGGGTGGAGATTCGGCGGACCGTGGATCGCCTGAATCACTGCTCGTTGTCAGCTGAGAGTGCATCTTTGGACGCTTGACGCGGAGGCTGGACTACAGCCAACCGATGTGAAGCTGGGAGGACTCGGATAAAAAATTGCTAAATTGGATCTTGGCGTAAGTCGAAACTTAGGGGTAAGTGCGAAACTTTTTGTCGTAAAATCGATTTTCACACGGAGAGAATAAAAAAGCTGATTTTGCTAAAGACTGCAGAGACGGAGAGACACGGCAGGTTTTTTTTTGGTAAGATTGGCTTCGTAAAATGCAGAATTTACTCTATAGAAACTATGAATTGTTACTGTAAAAAATATAGTTGACGTGGGTATTTTTTCACCGAAAACCTTGACGTGTTGCTTTTTTTTTTTTTTTTTGCAGTTTTTAGCAAAATCTAGTCTTGACCTTCTGATGCGAGTAACTCGAAAATCACAATCATAATTTCATAGGATGGACTGCGAGAAAAATATAACAAGATTTCTCCGTTTTTTGGCAGAATATCTTTTGAATCCAATTTTGTCGATCGATACCGTCCAAGATTATTCCGAGATCCAGGTTTCAAATGACGAAGAATAGTGAAGCATAAATTTTTTTTTATATATCCAAGCCTCTCTGGAAAACCTAGATCGAGGCTTTCTGATTTTAGTGAAGAAACGTAAGCAAGAAAGTCCCTGTTCCGTGAATTTGCTCACTTATTTCTGAAAACATTACCAGCCAATTGGTTTCTCCGAAAGATTACAAGCACAGGGAGGTATTTATCTCGTCCCCTTTATATTTTTTTAAGCATATTTCTCTCCGTTCCCCCTTTGGCGTCATGAAATACGAGAATTTCTTTTGTATTGCGAACGAGCTCAAAGGGACCGTTCACTGGCACGTTGAGACGCCTTTTTGTTCTAAATTCGCGGATTTAAATTCCTTTGTGAACGTCGAGCAACCGGAACCCAAAGGAACCTGATACTCGGACTGGACGTGTGCACCTTTTTGAATACCCTACGTTCTTCCCAAGATCCATTCGGGTGATCTTTTTTTCTCTGTCCTATCTGCTCCTTTGCTTTTCCTCGTCTTAAGGTTCCCGCAGTTCTTATCCTTTGACAGATATCACGAGCATTGATTACGTTTTCTGTTTATTTAATAATTCCTGTTACGTCAAGCCTTTCAATTGACTCATAATATTCACGCACCGTAATACAACGTGTGATAAAGCTCGGGTTTTTATTCAAGCAAATGTCTCCGTTCAACTTTCATTAACGTTATGCGCGATCTGCAGGGCCGTCCTCATTATCCGGTTAATCAAACGAGCTTGCCAATGATTTTGATTACGGAGATATATAAATCCGAACATACTGCGTCCACTGCGGCGATCGTTGCATGTATACTTTTGTCAAATGGAAATTGATCACCGAGAATCGATAATGAATGTGGTGGCCAAACGAGGTCCATTCGATCTACGAATATAGTCCGTATGATTACGGCGCGAGTATAGCTAACACGATTTGTTCGACGATAAAATATAAATTATAATTTATAATTATCAGAATAATTACCATAAACAGGCACGGCTGACTGTCGGTAACGGATAACGAAGGGAATGCCAGCCACTAAGGCAATCACTAACCAAACCGAAACCAGCTTCTAACGCGGGAGAAACTGGTTGTAGAAATTAATTATCGCTAAGATTAATTGACGCCGGTTGATTAGCAATGCGTTTGGAGTATTGTATCTAATACAATTTACCCTTCCAGCGTCCTCCGACCGGAATCCATCCCCCTTACCCCTTCGCTCCGTCAAGGCTGATTGTATCTATCCGGTGATTGGGTCTGCCGACTGTACCTGACCTACACCGCCTATCAATGCTCGCCGCAAATCATTTATACCCTCGAAAGTAGAGTCGCGCATTCATCATCTAAGGTGTAATAAACAGCGTACGGCGAAACGCTATTTCCCCAAAATAATGACTGTATTTTTTTTTGTCTCTCTCTCTCTCTCTCTCTCTCTCTCTCTTCCTTAATCTTATTAATCTTGATTCAATTTTAAGTAGTTTCAAGTTACGTAACTTGTAAATAAACCTTTCCAAGGGGTCTTATTAAGTACCACTGCCGCTGCATACCATGGCACTGGCCATACAGGACCTCGAGTCCTTGACAAAAATAAAAGTTCACTTCATTCGCTTCGCTTTTCTCTGTCCACCGGTCTTCCACGTTATCGCAATTTTAGAAGCGAAATTTCAACGCAGGACAATTATTCCTAATTCAAAATTCGGTGTAAGGGTAGAAAATGAAAGTGAGTGAAATGAAGAGACAAACAAATCTCTAGGGGGTATTATTTTATTCTCAACTAGGGGCTTCACACCCTTCGAGTACCCGGCACTCCGCACCTCACTTTTCAACGGCTAAAAAAGCTTAACCGGCATGAGTCACAATGAGCTGCCAGTTGTCCAAAATAAATAATAGGATTCCTGCTATCGGATAATCTCAAATATACGAGGGTAAATAAAAATTCCGCTTCCGGTTTCTTTCTTGTTTTGTTTATGAAGAACGACTAACGTGTTGTATTGAATATTGACAAATGAAAGATGACATTATAATATTGAGGTCAAGAACGAATATTGGAAAAATATGTTAAACATATGAAACCAAAGAACTTTATTCTGATCAATAACCTTCACAATTTCATACTTCGAAGTTCTGCCAGCTGAATAACTCATTCCTTTCAGTAACAAATTAAACGAGCATCCGCAAGGTAAATTCACTGCGCACAACTTATTGTCATCCACGTCTAAGTCTTTGTACCGATTCCGCTCGGCCTGAACAAAACCAGGGCTCCAAATCCGCTGATGATCCTTCTCATTATCAGCTGATCCTGTATTAAATATCACAAGCTTACTAATTCGGTCCTGAGGGCGTCCCTGATACATATATATAAGTGTACGTATCCAAGGGTGTCGAAGGGCGTCTGCAGGACGTTAAGCGGCTTAGAGCCGAGTTTGTTCGGCGAGCTTGCAGGACCACAAACGAAGAATATCAGCGGCGATTCCGCGCAACGAAAAAATTCGTGGATGAGGGAAAATTCCAGCTGCCACCGTCGTCGCTTACCTTTGACCGCAGGTGGCGCCTTCGTTCGATTACCGCTGTCTAACTTCCCGCAGAAATTCATCCGCGTTATCGAGCTGATCGGCAGACGCCGAGGAACCGTCGTTATATTGGCTAGACGAAGGCATGTTTTACCCGTCATGGTCACAGTGTATGCGTGCACAAGGGCCACCGGGAATATTGCGAACGGTTCGAGTACGGCGATGAGCTTTACAAAGAGAGAGTTTTACACAAAGAGAGTAGGAGAAGGAGGAATTGCCAATGGAAGAGGGGAACCTCCCGCAACACTATATTATACCCTGCGTACGCGCGCTACCGTCGTTTGATAAAGTTCACAAAATGGATTGACATGCCGGGCTTTTGATTACTAGTTTCAGGGATGTTTTTTTCACACCCGACAGGGATATTAAAATTTCAAGCACGCTGGTTGAAATGGTGACTAATATTCTACCTTTGGTTTTCACTGCCTACATCGGGAGAAATTACTGGTTGTCGCAGGTTAACTGTTTTTACTTTTTACCGTAACCCAAAAGTATACTTCTTGATGCAAAATCAAAGTGAATTTTGCAGACATTGTCAGAAAATGTAGTACTTTACAATAAGTTAATGTTAAGGTCCTATTCGATTGAAAAATTTTAGTAAAATAAATAAAAAGTACAGATGCAATAACCAAAAAATTTAATAATTGCGTATAAATTTCCTGTAATTCCAAGAATGTTGGAACCGATATCGTAGCGATGCAAATTTTGCTAGAATTTTCTAATTAGGTACTGTATCTGTAATCCCAGTTTTCTCTCGGTGTGCAAACATGAATTCGATGGTGGATTAATTGCGGCTCGAGAACCGAGCGTTATGCGTTCGGTGATCTGCGGTATTTTATTTGGTATTTGTACACATAGTGTAGATATTTTGATGATTATTTCGATGAAATTTCATTTCACCAATTATCCCCTGGCTCGGCACGGTATTTGATTATTTGTACTGGTTATACAACCGCAGGTCTGAATACGTAATTAAATAAACGTTGAAAATTCTGTTTCGATTTCGATCATGCACATTGATTGCTTATCGTTATTCGTTTATTTTTCATTCATATACATACGTTCGATTGGTTTTTTCGAACCCGTAAATTATTTTCTCGTTTTTATCCTTGCAGCTATGAAAAAATAATACACGTATGAATCTAATACACCTAAAATTCAACTAAATTCAATAATCTTCAATGGTCGGTGATATTTTTTTCGACTCGTCGTCCGATGCAAATCGCTATACACTATAGATCATATCTACCTCGCCCTAAAGCTCGTCGCTGCGGACAAAAGAATAGAATAAGGAAAAAAGAATTCCTCCTTTTCACGGCAGGTATCGAGTCATGATTAGGTTGAAAGCTTTCGAATATACGGGAAAACGTGTGCGTGGAGCTAGGCAAACGGCAACAAGTTTCACCGCGAGTGGTGTATCATCGATTTACCCCTGCAGTGCGATATAAGTATGCTGTGACTCCGCAGCATCGCTCATTCGGGATCAAAGCAGCAACTCGAATGAACAACAATCACCCAACCCATCGAACATCGCGGTTGTTTATTTATTTGCCGTGTGTTCTTTTTGTTTTTTTTTTATTTTTTTTATTCATTTCCCTTCCTTTCTTTCGTTCCGCTTCTCTTGTCGTTTTTTTCCTGTTAACTTTTTTTGTTTTTCGCTGGTTTTTTCGCAACGACGACCGAGGACCGGGGTAATGTATAGGCTTACATAAATGGCAGGCTCGATGTCGCGGATAATATACGATTACGAGGCCACAATACGACAGGATGTCCTAACTGCGAACCCTTTCATTCGCCGGCGGAAGGCCAGCACCATTGACGCAACCGCGTCCTCTCCCGGGAGTTATGTAACGATCAGGTGAAACCGGTGATAAATGGGGAAAATTCAGGACTGTTATACCCCGAGTTCCAACCTCGCGTCTCTGCTTATCCGACCAAACGGTGCAGGCGAACCGCGATGGCCTCGCTGATCGCGAATGATCAGGGGAAAAGGGGGGAGAATTAAAGAAAGAAGATAAAGACCGCCAATTAGGACCACCGGAATTTTCTTCATACACGTCAAGATGCTCGGTAGAATTTCATCTTGGGGGTAAACGGGCGAGTGGGTGGGTCGGAGGGGGATGATTTCGAGGTGTGGCATTATTTCGCTTATTTAAAGGGGAGAAGGCGATTCGCGCGCGGAGAAACAAATTGAGCGAACCGGGAGGTTCGCTAAATTGAACAAGCAGGGGATTAAATTATTATATCGCGCGTAGTACGGCGTACACGTGACCGTTAATTAAGGAAGGGGATGGAGTACGTGACACCGCGGATGATAATAATATACATTCTCTAGTAGCCCGGCGGGCTGTAACTCCCGGCAACCGCGGTTATGGTCCTGCAACATTTCCCGAGAAATGCGATCCAATCCAAGTTATACTAACGCCAGAAACTAAACTACATTAAACGGACTACTGCCGAGGGTGTCTGACGTGTTTCGAATTAGGTTTACTGCCGCGCGCATTATTATAACGCGAGCTGCAGCCTTCGGTGTGCCGGATAAAATACATGATATACCTATTTCGTAACGCGGAATTGGCAACGCTTTATAAGTTTCGTAAGTGCGGTTGAATGTATACGTGTACAACTTTCGGGAAATTATTCAGGAAATCCGTCCTCGTTTCGCAATAATTTCTATACGTAGGTATTATGATGTATTACAGGGGAGAAAGTTGTACCGCTTCGATTCAAACCCTGCGTAAAATATATCATCCTGTAGATTATGACGGTCGATGTTTCGCAATACATTTTTTCTGTATGTTTTTGAAAATCTTTACCATTTCCTTACGAACCGAATCAAGTAACTAAGGTAAGGAAGAAGGCGGTGCTACGAATGGATTCCAAGACAAATGAAAGCGTCTGAGAAAAGCACGATTCAAAGTTATAAAAAAAAATTGCTAAACAGCGAAAAACAAGCTGATTTTTGTAAATGTAAAGAAATGATCAAGAATAAAGCTGTGGCCAGTAGGAGTATCGATATTAAAGTCAGAGATTTTTCAATTGCCTAATATTTTGAAAGACGGGGAGAAAGTGCGGCCAGGAAGTTGACATTTACGCGAGAGCAGATAATCGGTATTAATTATTTCCAATCACAGCAACAAAGCCCGAGCACAAAATGAAAGCTCTCCCATAGGTGCCTCCAAGCTAAATTTCCCGCCCAATTAACCGAATACCATCTCTAATTGAAGACATTGTACATTGAATCGCGAATCCGGTAACATAATTCCTCGTTAAATAAGAGGAGGAAAATCGCATGTTGACACGTGTCAGGTAGGCCTCTGCGTTCCACGTGTAGCTCCATCGGCAGACTGAAGGATAATCCAACCTGCGAAAGAGACAGAGAGAAAGTGAGAGAAAAAGAGAGAGATAGATAGATGGAATTTCGAGTATAGACATGTGCGCATTTGAGTCTCACTCTCGCGACTTCCGGTGCGGAACGTTCTCAGCTTCTCTCCTTGATCAAATATTAGGCTTAAGGTTGAGCGCGTAACTGTTATTCCAGAACGTAGCAGCCTGCATGCATACACCCATCGTCCTTATCGTCATCCAAGCTCGAGGCTGGATATCCTTGCAGACGAAGAGAGGAGGTAGCACCGGAAGTCGGGACGGAACGGGCGCCTGGCACACCCCCGCCCACCGAAATCCTTATTTCCGGAACAGATCCTTCGCAAAGGTGCCCCCCCCCCTCCGTCTCCTTTCCGCCCCCTCCTGGCCGCAATATCTCACGTATCCACGCGCGATTCCAACGCCCGGCATGTCCCGCCGATAGATGTATCATCAGCGGCAGGATATCAGCCGGGCTTCCGGTTTCATCAACAATTTATCTCAACCCTCGTGGCTGTGCCCACCTGCCACCTGATCAAATGAACCGTCAAATAAACCTGTGACTGAACGACAAACCGTATCTTCTATGTGGAACGAAAGGTGCGAATCGATGAATTCAATCGCGTGTGACACCGACAGACGTTTCTTCCTTTTGCCATCTTTCTCCTTCTCTCGCCTTACAGTCGCTGGGAAAGTATCGTCAAAGTTATTCCTTCGCTCGACGCTAGATGTGGATATTCTAAACTGTCGATTTGCAGGGCAAGCATATTCTAGAGTGGATTGCAGGGTTACGAACGCATATATTGTGAAACGATTTACCTGCAATTGTTAAAAATTGAACTGAATATCGTTCTCGTTGAACGATGTGATGGATATTTTTTTTTTTTTTTTATTTTCTCTTAATCACTATCTCTTAACCAGTTTAGAAAGCGCGGTGCAAGCTTTCTCAAAACACCGTTCGTCGTCGTGATAATTTCTTCGCTTATAGTTTTCTCAGACGACGACTGCGAGCGTGTACCGTATTGAAGCTTGCTTCATGATAAAGCGTTGAAATAACAATGAACAGAACAAACGCGTCTAGTTCAAGAACAACTTTCCACCCAGACGTCTGAGCAATTAGTAATTAGTGATAACGGCTTGAATAAACAAATTTCATAAAGTCGGACCCGGCAAGATGACTAATTAAACCCCTAAGAAAATGTTGAACAGCAAGGATGCAGGTGTGTATAAGGTGGACAGAAAACACGAAAGACAAAAAGAGATACGGAGAGAAAGGGGATACATGAAACCGGTCCGCTTGTGTACGTAACAAGTGTTTGCCCGTCGGACGAGCGTACGCAACAAAAGTGACTACAACGAGGAAGCTTTTTAATGTCATTCAAGGTTCACCTTGCCCCTCGCTCTCCCCCATTTTCATTGCCCCATTCCTCCTTGGTTTCATATTCCAGCTCCCCTTCGCCACCTCAGCCCAATTTTTCCCGTCTCCTCCTTCTTGCAGCAGCATAACCAGGCTGCAAGTATTTACACCCAGCGAGATTTCCGCGTTACTCGATGCAGCGAGGCGACGAGGCGATTTCCGGCGTGACTACTTTGCAAATCGCCTCCCGGGCAGCAGCCAGCCGCATGTTGCCAACGTGTCCCGAGCGTCAGCCGCGAGCAAACAAGGGTGGAAGGTGGCTGCGTACACGAGGCGAAATCCCTGACCTTGAAACTTGACGCAGGGCGGCATTGGGGTGCGTTCTTTGTCAGCGCGGTTCGATCAGCTGCTCCGGGCGGCCGTGATCAGGTTGGCAACCGTGACGCGCCGGTGGCGCACCAAGCGGTGGCGTCGGTGAAGCGATCAGCGGCGGATTCGACGCAGTCGAGTGTACGTCGTTGGACTGATGGACAGTAGTGGTCTGACAACGAGCAGCGTCGCTTAGCGATCTTTGCTCTCGGTGTAAAATTGTACTAGGCCCTACGTTATTATCTTGTCAGGTGTAATTGATAAGGAAATGATGTATTCGCGGCCTTGGAACATCGCGAATATAATACAACATAAACGTTGCGTCACGCAGTAACCATTATCGTACGACCGATATTAATTTCCCCGGGATAATCGACGGAGAGATAATTATACAAAATAGCTTCGTACGCGCGCTATGATACAAAATTCATTGGCATGTTTCACGCGATCGTTGTATATACCAATTGTATACAGGTATGTACATACCTGCGACCTAAGTATGTAGTAAGCTGTAAGTAAGCTGCGTAGCATGCATCGTTAAACATTTTCATGCTGGGTTGTGCCCTGCGTTGGTTGTATTGCAGGTACCTCCGCGAGTGTGACAGACATTGTCGCGCTAAGACCTCAAATTCATTTCGGCACACCTGTACACATGTGTATTATGCGTATATAACACGATATCAAAGCACACCGCGATCTAGGTCATGTAGGCTGAAATATTATCCCAGATCCGCGACGCGTTTCACGTTTCTGGCTACAATATCAGAGTGTATTAGAAATCCATTTCAGCCAAGACTTCAATCTGTTGGAAAAAGTTTCATTATCGATAAATAATCTGCGGGTACATCGTTAACGCAATAATTATTCAACGTTTGTTTCCGAATGATCGATTCTTATTACTACCGAATAAAATACTATTCTAGTGATTACAGAAATGAAGCAAAAACAAATACACTCACTACGCGGTGAGGTATACATACAAAACTTTGCGATTATCTTCCGAACGAATGGTAAAAATTACTTATTTATACGTGACACAACTGTGACACAATTCGCAATGACAATGAGATTTTTCCCGACTGCGTCATGCTGGATCTGCAAACGGCGTTTCCTCCCCTGCATTAATTTTTCTCGCACGCCACGGAAGATTCATTAAATCGCCAGGAGGTTCAACGCTGCACGAAACGGTGATGCAGTTGCGTTGATCAGCGTTTAACGGGGATCGCATTAACGCTGTGTGATTTACGACGCGTTGCATTTTGGATACTTCTACCACGTCCGCAGGGTGGATACTTCTCGGTCCTGGGGTGCTCGTTGCGCATTTTTCCGCCCGTTATAGTCAGGGCGGAAATGAGAAAGGGACGGAGGGAAAGTTTGTTGCCAAGTTAGATTTGGCCGAGCCGGGACGAAAATAGTACGTATATTGATATGGAAATGAGTTGCTAAGAAATTACAATGGAGATGCAGATACCGATAATGCCCAGGCTTGTCTGAATAATGCATTAACAAACCTCGCGCATAATAATTACTTCGTGACCTGATAGACAAATCGATGCTGCTGCTACCGCCGCTGCTGCTCTAGCTGCATGGCGGGTCTGTCGTCTAATTATGATTACAATTAAATGCACATTCATGTACACAGAAACCCACAGCGTGTGAGCGTTGTTGTTTGTCAGTCACTTTTCATCCTGACGAACAGCCGCGTCGATATTTGCCACCAGATTTCATCTCTCCGTTCAGTTATTCAACCCTTCGACAATTTTCGGGTTCTTTAAGTAGATGTACGGATTGACCGGATGTATGCCTGAAAAAACCGGACAGGTGCGAGTAAAATTCGCACCCTGATGGTTCGGTACAAAGTTAATCATTTAAAAAAAAAAATGTCATGTGATATAACTACAAATTAACTATTTTAAGACATTTTTTCTTTACTTCTGATGTGGGACCTTGCTTCTCACTAAATCTCATGACTGTAAGCCAACGGGAAGTACTTCATTGGTTTTGATGAGTGATATTGATACGAGTATCAAAATATGTGACCTAAATGTCCGTAGCATTCGATTGCGTTGGTTTCAAAGCTTGAATTTTTTACACCTCCAAGGGACCGTAAGCCTTACTGTTTGATATTAATTTCAACTTGATACCTTTACCCGTTATTGAGAAAAAGCTTCTTCACAGACGAAGAATGAAGCGATCCTATAAGGGTTCCATGTTTACCTTTTGAGGTACGGAACCCTAAAAATTATAAAAACAAAAACAATCTGTATTTAAAAAATCTGAAGAAACGCTATCGGCCCAATAATGAAACAAACATTCGGAAATATTTTATATCGTTCAAAAACTGATACGCTTGATAAAATTCTTTCCCTTTGTTCCCGTTCACTGTACGATCGGCAAACTTGAATTCTCATCGTTAAAGAGACATGGAATCGGCTAGCGTACATTTAAGTTCGAATGGCTTGGAGATCTCGAGGGTGCAGAGTAAAGGGGATGATTCTTGTTCGACGAGGCCCGTTGAAAGTAGAATAAAATCTCTGCGTTAACAACAAACAGAGCATCGCCTGCACTGCCGTAATCTATACGCGGAGGATCCATTACGCCTCTTTTTCCCCTGCTTGTTGATGCGCGGCTACGTGAACGAGCAGAATTGAAATCAATATCCGCGTAAGGTTCGTATCGCTGCAAGGGTGTCACTCCAATTACCGAAATAAAAATTTGCACACGCGAACTTGTTGGCCTGTATATACCTACGCAATGCGAAAAAAAAACCACGCGTGCTTTGAAGCATGGAACGAAGGCTTTTTGCACCCCGGCTGTATCGAGACTGACTGACCGAAAACTAATCCCGAATGAAGCATTGGCGGTGACACAGAGCTCACCGGCGATCAATCGGGAAGCAAAAAGTAGAAACAAAACGAAAAAAGTAGAGATTTTAGAGCACGCGACGAACGTATTTTCGGACTTGCTTTTTTCCCCCAGCTTGTTTTTACATCCCCATCAAAGCGGGTTGTTTTTCAACTCATATCTAGCCGCAGATTGCACGAGCTGTTGGATTCGAGTTTTATGCATAACTCTGGAGCTGCATCCATTCGGTTTACCTCAAAAAAAGATTAAAGCGAATCAGTTTTTCTTTGGCCTGTGAATTTTACAAAAATTTTCATCGATATTTGCGTGGGGCAAACTAGCCACGAATTATACAAAAGTAATTTTCAATTTTTAGCTAAGGTGATTCCAAACATTAGATCGAGCTTACAATGTCACCTTCACTCATCAAATCTGAAGACGAATCAATGCCTGTATCATCAACTGAGGAGTAATAATGCGCGACAAGAAATGGTTGAAAAAATTCTTGTAAATCAGATATCACCCCATGTTTCTATCAGTTTCACCAAAAATACAATCCAGCAGCCTGCAGCCAGTCTTGAACTCGATACGCGGTAGCTCGCAAGGTCGAGATCGTAGAACTATATTTCAGCAATACGGTTTGTCAGAGGAGACCGAGGCTCGAATTATGCGACAGGATCTGTCTGACTGTGTTTCTCTTTCCGAGTCAGCAGCCTCGCTCAGAGAAACGGCGCGTCTCATTAACAGCTCGAATATCTCGTTAACTCTAGAATTAGCGAGAACCCCTAGATTTCGGAGGATTCTGAACCTAATGGTTCGTCTCGCAGTTCTCAGTGATTACCGGTATCGGCTTACACGTTATTAGCCCATGTCCGCGACCCGTTAGACACTTGATACCGAACGCGTCATGCTATGAGCTTCGAACCCTTGGTGCCTTGACGTACCGTCAAGGATGAATACGTGATCCGTGTACAATAGTAACAAGCCGCGGGCAGGCGTGTCTACTCGCTAAATGAAATCGCGATTACCGCACGTGCCTGGATCCAGTTAATGTTTTGCCATGAAACCGAGCCAAGGCACCGGATAACCCAAATATTAAGGGTGCGTGAAATCCACAGTCCGAATCAAAGGTTAGAAGAATATGATGCAGATCGTCGGTAACAACTTTGTACACGTAATTATATTCCCAAGGTAAAATCGTCAAGTTCGGCTTAACAGAAAAGGATCGCAACGCGGCTCGTGAAACGGCAAATGTGGCTCCAATTAATTTTTGCCTCGAGGAATTTCACCGTAAAACGATCGTGAACATAGCGATCCGGACGGTCTTGTCCAACTCAACGGTGGCCTTCGGGCATTCGTGTTCAACGCTGTGAAAAGTGTGTAATACGCAGAGCCAGGTGAATTCGAGGGGGCTGTGCTGTAATATATTTCTGAGTTGTCACGAAAAGTCGAAGGTTGGATTGCCCTCGGCCACCTGGACGGTCAAAAGCGTGGTTAGTACCCAACGTTCGTACGTGATGCTCATATCGCGCTGCAGTTAACATTTCATAAGCGGATCACCGGCCCCCAGGGAACTGGCAAACGGTACGCTCGCCTAAATTATATATTAAAACGTAAGCCGCTACACCGAACCAGGTTGAAAATTCCACAATTCGAGACCGTGGCCAAATTTAATAACGCATGGTGCCAGTCGAACACGCCACACTTGTCAAAAGTCGCAAGCGATCCGAACGAGGGTGTAAAAAAGCAGAGGAAAGAGCTTCGCCTTGTCCAAGTTCAACACAGCATTTACTACGGGTTCACTGACCGCTTGCTTTTCAGTTTACGAACGAATTCCATTCAGCGTTACTTGTTATTAGACCCAAAATCATCGGAACTTTTTATTCTAGGCGATTTTTTTGAAATATGGATTATTTATCGATTATCTCACAATTGATTTTTGAATGACGAGAAAAAACGTTGTTGCACTTTTTTTGGCAGAGAATATAATATTTGATCGCAATCTAGATTGCATTTTTTTTTTTTTTTTTTCATAATTTCAAACTTGATGCGTCAATGAACAAAGGGAAAATTTTGCGACGGCTTTTCACGACCGAAACTCATCAGGAACGGTTATAATTAAATTTCTGATGATGAAAAATGTGTTCTAATAGACACTCCTAATTGCAAACAATTAAAATTAAATCAGCGAAATTCTCTCCTCTTAATAATTAATCTTGATTAATTGAAATTCTCTCGTCTCAATCGGTCGAACCGTCCGAATTAAAAAAAGTTAGGTACCTACAAAGATGTGTTTTTATCCAGTGCGGAAAACGTTAGTAGTACGGAAGCAAAAACATCAATACAGTTTAATAATTTTGATGATTTTGATTACGCAACAATTTCCCAAATTTTCAACACCTCATCTCTATCGACCGTAAGTAAGTACATTGTTTCATTCAAGTTCGCTATTAAACAATTTTGCCTCCCTTTAACTCACCGTTCGATTGAAACGTCGTAGCCCGTTAATCCTTAAACTAGCAGTAACAACTCTCGATCCTCGGAAACCCCTCATTACAGTTTCACCATGGTTATAACTACGACTGCGTTCTCCGATTATTCGTACTAATGGCTCCTCCAGCGAGCCGATAATTGGAGTTGCCGAAAAGTGCAGATCGTCTCTGATGAGTTATGGGGAATGATTGCACGGGGCGTTGGCAGCCGGTTGTGTAAGGTTACAAATTTATTTTTGAGACAATGACAGAGACCGCCGTAGCGGGTATATTTCGTCCGGTTTTGTTCTCCCGGATCCTTTTTTCTCTCCTTACACCCCCGAGATCCTGCAGTGAAATAAATTTCCCTCCTCTCGTCCCTCGCACCGCTTCTCTAACGCCTGGCCATTAGTTTCGCCCACGTGACACGACATAATAACGCGCAACCGAAACACTCCCCAAATTATTACTTCCTATTAAAACTGCTCCGCGGTGACGCGAGCCGGTGAACCACCGTCACCGCCATCCAACAATAAGCTCCCCAATCCCCGTTATATAACAGACATAGGAGACCATGGATTCGCCTCTGTTTCGTATAATTACTGAAATAGCCTTGGCTTCCCAGCCGATAATATTATACACGGCTGCGAGGACCCCATAACTCATGTGTGTCTTGCTCCTAGCACGATAACGACGCGGTAATGATCCGAGGACGAGAATCGAAAAGGGGCGCCCTTCCCGAGGGGGACCTTTTAACCTCATTTCTTTACTCTCGTCGCGCCTTCGCCCTTAAACGATTACTTTATTATCGATCGTCCGATATCGGTTTCGATCGATGCCGATAGGCGGATCGATGCGATGATCCTGGATGATCCGTTATTCGCGCATCGTTGCAAAGCTCGGAGCACTTGGAAGGAATATCGTACATTTTCAGATGAAAAATTCATGGAACACACATTCGGTCCTCAGAAGAGTGTAACATTTATTGTCGGTAACAATATAGAAATTGAATAACTTGTTAATTTAGGTAACATTAATCTAACGTACACAAATCTTCTGAATAATCATACGTACGTTAAAACAAAAAACACATCCATTGCTCGGTTGAATAAGTAAATAAAAGGTATAATCGTAAAAAGACACAGACAAATATAAATCGTTAAAAATCTCTCATTCTTCCATTCATTCGTTCACACAAATTAAAATACGCCTTTTGTTATATGTCGAACATGTACACTGCACAATGTTTTGCTTCTCTTTCTTATCCAGGTGCGTCCAAATGTAAAATGAGTATCCGTCTTCAAACCACCTGTATTGATTGCTTCCCTTCTTCATTTAACCCATCCTCGGCGTTGTTCATTAGTAGAAGTCTTTTATTTTAATTTCCGTTTTCGTAGACTACACCTTCACTGTTCATTGCAGCTAAGATGAAAAAAAACACAGATATAAGGACTACGACGGATAGAGCAATTGCTTCGGCGTCTTCTTGTAGAGTGTCTCATTCCACGTTTCCCCCAAGCTGTGGACTCCTCGTTCGTTCCACCACAGTGGTCAAGGATTACATCCAAATACAGTTCAGTCAAATCGCTCGCGCACACATTCGTAGGCTTGTCATGTCACAAGAGGCATTGCAACGAAAGAGAAATCTGATATTTGTACAATATGAAATATTTTTAAATACGACATTAAAGCTGTCGACCTCTCATCATTGTGTCAAAATTCAAATAAATAACGTCGTTTCACCCATTTTCTTCACCGAGAAGTCGATATCGTTTTTCAAATTCTGAGCAATAAGATAAGAACTAATATTAAAGTTCGAAACCAAATTTTGGATGCCGGATGTTGGGATGTTCAGAAAGTGACTTTGCCCAAATTTTTTTCTCTCTGACGTCATCTATCTATAGTAATCGTCGACGACGAAAATCAGCTAGCCGAATTCCTCAGTCTGGAAACAACCGCGCAGTAGAGCGGACGGATGAGAGTCGCGCTCCGCAAATTTCGAGTACCGGGTTCTCTACTTCCTGGATCCTGCACTCCAGGTCCGCTTCCTGGTGCCACTCGAGTTCCAGGACAAGCGCCCCATAGTTTCTACGGTCCAGGTCCGCTACCTGGTGAAACTCGACTTCCAGGACAAGCGTTCCGTAGTTCCAGCGCTTCAGGTACGCTACCTTATGAAACTCGACTTCCAGGACAAGCGCTCCGTAGTTCCTGTGCTCCAGGTCCGCTACTTGGTGAAACTCGACTTCCAGGACAAGCGCTCCGTGGTTTCTGCACTCCAGGCCCGCTACCTGGTGAAACTCGACTTCCAGGACAAGCGTTCCGTAGTTCCTGCGCTTCAGGTACGCTACCTTATGAAACTCGACTTCCAGGACAAGCGCTCCGTAGTTCCTGTGCTCCAGGTCCGCTACTTGGTGAAACTCGACTTCCAAGACAAGCGCTCCGTGGTTTCTGCACTCCAGGCCCGCTACTTGGTGAAACTCGACTTCCAGGACAAGCACTCCGTAGTTCCTGTGCTCCAGGTCCGCTACCTGGTGAAACTCGACTTCCAGGACAAGCGTTCCGTAGTTCCTGCGCTTCAGGTACGCTACCTTATGAAACTCGACTTCCAGGACAAGCGTTCCGTAGTTCCTGCGCTTCAGGTACGCTACCTTATGAAACTCGACTTCCAGGACAAGCGCTCCGTAGTTCCTGTGCTCCAGGTCCGCTACTTGGTGAAACTCGACTTCCAGGACAAGCGCTCCGTGGTTTCTGCACTCCAGGTCCGCTACTTGGTGAAACTCGACTTCCAGGACAAGCGCTCCGTGGTTTCTGCACTCCAGGCCCGCTACCTGGTGAAACTCGACTTCCAGGACAAGCGTTCCGTAGTTCCTGCGCTTCAGGTACGCTACCTTATGAAACTCGACTTCCAGGACAAGCCCTCCGTAGTTCTGGCTGTCCAGGGCTTTGACCTGGTAACTTTTTACCTTCAGGGCTAATTTTCTGTAGTTCTGGCTATCCAGGTCCTCCACTGGTGGATCTCGCCCTCCAGGACTCGCGCTCCGTAGTTACGTTTTGTTTAAATTGTTGCTGTACATTCAATGTCTACTAACAACGTTATCGACTGGACGTCGAGATTCACTATGTAAATAATTGTGTATGTATTGTAACGTTTTGGTGAACGTCACGAAATAAACACGGGTTCGTGAGCTTAATTAGCGAAGCAATCAAAGGCGGAAACTAAATATTGAAAAAAAGCTTTAATGGCAAGTAAGTGTTTTCTTTTTATCGTTCGAAACAAGGCTGTTTTTACAATACTATCGGTTGACGCAGCAACCTTATTAATTTTACGACGTGTGAAATCCTACGTGTCTTTTATCTGCGATGACTACTGTATCAGTTGAAAGGGAGGTAAAACGCGTGATTTCATCCGTTGTAACAGTATATGACGATAGATACGAATAGAATTATCAGGTAGTGAGGTATGTTTTAACGTTCTACGAATGTACGCTATACTAATGACAGTAAGGCTTTATCCAATCGAGCACAAAAATCAGCTGTATTAGGCACCTCAACCTTACAGAAGCTTACTCAACTGAGTTAATGATCGTAGTGAGCGCATAAGCACATCTTGAATTGTGTGTTTGCACATATGTCTGATAATGTATTGATTAACACTTATTACCCATTGAACAATCCTCAAGCAGCTAGGGCGTGAGGTATCTGGTAAATATCGTATCAACTGGTAAAATACTGACAACGAGTAAGCGAGCACAAAAACCAGTTACACCAGGCATCCGACTCCGAGCGAGCTTCAGCGAGCGACGGTTTTAAAGCTAGTAAGAACTAATTTTTATACTCGTACCTGGAAATTCTTGACAAACTGTCTGAGTTGGATTTCTAATAATGATAGTATATTCCTTTCTCAATATTAATAAAATTTCAACTCATTCGAAATCGTAAACAAAATCTGTCCGAGACGATTAGAAATAAATGCACCTGTCAATAAAATGACCTATTTTTGATTAGAATTTGACGAACTATACAGATTTTCCGGTGAAAAAATAAGAAGATAATATGCTTTCTCAGACGTTGTTAGTAAAATGTTCGTTATACGGTTGAAATTTAGTGTTTTCATTAGATTCAACTCGATTACCTTCAGTGGCACTTTTTTAAACATTGTTTCATCGTGTTTTTCTTCCTATACATTATTTGCCTGACTTCAAATCCAACAGATCCTCATGCAGGTAAAAATACAAGTTGTAAATAATACGGAAAATGTTCAACAGTAAAACGCTCACTATTCAGCTGAAAAGAGGGATTTCGCGAAGTATTTCTCGGGTAGGTTATGGGAATAGGTTTACTTTACAAAATCTAAAGTTGAAACACATCGGAGAATCAACAATCTCTTTCTAATCTGAGAAAAATCGAAACATGATTTGTCGCCGTACGAGCCTTTCGTAATATCTTCGTGACCCAAGATGCGTTTCGGAAATATAACAAGTTTCAGAATCTTTTCACGAAATAACTATATAACGCCGATTTTACGTCTGTACAGGTACATACATTTTCCACGTTTCTTTCAAAGCCAACTCATTGCCCCCCCCCCCCCCCCCCACAATGCGTATTTCATTCTCCTCCTTCTCCTCCACCGCCTTTTCTCACCGGGTGCCTATCGCTTCTTCAACAACAATCAACATCGCGTCGGAAGCCCTTGAAATCCGTCAACAAGAAGTCTTCTCCGAGTTGAAAATGAGTTGGCGGATGGGCGACTCACCCCCCGTATTTCAGTACGATAATGACACGGAGTACAAAGACGGGGATGGATTCGATCCGCAGACCGAATCGCCTCCCTCTGCGTATATCGCCCACCGAGGGACGCGAAACGCGGTATCAATTTAAACCCTAAATAAACGACGTAACGCGCAGGGTGTACATGCACCCCTGTCGGTAATACATACGCGTATCCTCGCTAAGCCGAGAAGTCCCGAATTTCCGGACACCTCGCTCGCTGGGCGAGACTCTTTAAGGATACAGTCTAAAGAAAAATGTACCGCAGCAAGAAGGATCTTAAAACGAAGCTTCAAAAGTTTTTACTAGAACGGTGTATCTATAGTTCAAGAAAAACAAATCTCGACCCCATAAAGTATCAAACATTTGTCCAGGCTATTACGAGTTCGTACGAATTTTTACTCTGTTTTCAAAAACGTACCATCCGTTCAATTTTGATCGATTACCGTGTACCTACAACTCGTTTCACCTTGGGAATTAACTCTACGAAAATAACCTCGGACGTATTATTTCCTAGATTGGATTTTCCTTCGTCGCAAAAACGGTGCATATACAAAAACATCATATTGAAAGCTCAGAGTTATTATTGAGCTTGAAAATCCGATTTCGCCGAATTGTCTAACCGATGTAAAAAATTAATTTTTTCATCGACGAACATAGTCGAACCAAGCGAGCTTCGATTTCGAGTTTCGATTTCGATTCGGCCGGCTTCTCTCTCGTTTAGACGTCACTTTTACCCTCGGCTGTACCGTCGGTGCGCCCTGAAAGAGCCCTTGAGCCGTTCGCATCCCCCGGCGCTGCACTCTTTCGCGCAGATTCGCATCCGCGTACTTATCGGCGCTCCCTCGCGTGGCGTCGCGACGCCGGTCGCATCGACTTCCTCCTGCGGCTTATGCGGGGCCCTGGCACGGCCGGTGCAATCTCGCGTTAAATAACAATGCTACGGGACAGCGGCCCCCTGGGGGTGAGGGGCGGCTGCTCTCCCTCGCATCGATCACCCGGGATCAGCCCCTGAGGGGGGCAAGCCGGCGGAACCTGGCGGACCCGGAAAATAGCTTACTTACTTAATTGCAACTCGGCCACCGCTCCGTAATGCCTTATGCTAATCACCCGAGATTTATTGTTGTTACTCTCACGGCGCACTCAAATCGTCCCCGCAAATTTAGTCGCGCTGACTCCATTAACTCGTCGGTCTATCGGCGACTGATAACCTGTCTCAGGCTACGGTTAACCGTCACTCCGCATTTAGCACAAAATTTCCGAACCACTCGTAAAATTGAAACAATGCTGTCCAAAGCTGGAAGATGAAAGAAATTTTCATCAATCAAATCTTGGTTACGAAAATTTGGTTCTGTTATGTTTCGATGTTTGATACGCGACGAGGAAGGAGTGCAAATTGAGAATTGAAATAGAGGATACAATAATACGTGGATTCGATAAGATGTATAACTACGAATGGATGATCGTTACGAAAAGCTACGGCCTTGTTCGATCACAACTGGCCGATGGATGATGGATTAAGGGCGGATTGATGGTGCACTGACCTAATAAATTTACAATAATAAAATTAAATTAAATTGGGCTTAGCCAAGTAACAGAGAATAATAAAGAAGTTATATTTATATATAATACACATGGAATAGGCTACCTCGCACAGTTCCTTGCTTTGATATTACAGCATTTTTACAAAGTTAATACACTTATAAAGTTCCAGATCATACATCATACATCATACTCATAGAATATTGTTTGTAAAAAGCTTCTGCTGAGTAAAATTATTTCACATATGATGAAAACTTCGATTTCCGTGACGGAAGAAAAAACCTTATATTTATCCGAAGTTTTGTTAAAATTTTGTCGTCTTAAAGAAAATCAAATAAGTTTAAGAAGTGTGAGAAAAGTTTTTGTGTCGCAGTGATAAAGCATGCGATACAAGTCATTGTAAAAATATGATCGGATACCTGATTTATCGGAGGTAAGTATGTACGTATAGCTTTATATTTTGGAGCTTTTCACGCGTTCGCTGATCCATACACCGTCTGCAGAGCTCATGATATAAAGAGGCAGAGATTTATCGAGATTTTCTCTGTAGCGAATTCATCCATCGTGAGTCGCAGCTAGACCTATACGTATACGAAAATCCTCCATTATCGCTGTCAAATCTGCAGCCCGCTTCGGGTTGAAGATCGGTGACACGGTTCAATGCCGTCGAGCGAGCGCGGATAATAAAAGCAAAAAAAAAGAAAAAAAAAACAACAAGCAGAAAATAATGAAACGGATACTGTGCAGCCGCGGAATGCGCGCAGGTGGCGAATCGCGAATGAGAGGCTGATGAAAATGGTGAAAAAAAAACAAAAAAAGTGAGGTAAAAAGAAAGAAAAATGGAAAAAAAAGTCGAGCAAAGCAATTAAAAATAATCGAAAAAGCAAAATACCAGGGTGAAATTTTGAGCCGGTGAAGGCATTATTTACTCAAACTAATTTGATTTTTTTCTGGATTTTCATCATTCTATGAGTTACTTTGTTTTTTATTCATACTTAACTATCATTCGTAGTTCGATAAGTTTAGGGTCAGTCTGACCCCAGTATGGCAGCAGTGTCATTCCAGAGATATGTGAAAGCCAAGGCTTAAGTTTCAACCATGCTTTTGTTGTAAATTAACAGACATATAATTGGCAATGATACGCGATTTGAATCTCATTTTATGTGAGATGATTACATGCGTACATTTTTGATCATAGAAGGTATTTGTGTGGGCAATGACTACATTTTTTAACGTGCTTAGCGAAAGGTTTCTGCACCGAAGGTGCTTTTTGGGGGATCTGTATGTTTGTTGACTTTCTAAATGACGGGAAAACCCAGTTCATAACCATCATACCTTTTCGATTGGATCGCAAAGCCTCGAGCGTCGGGTTAACATTTCATCTGTAAATTTCCAGAATTCATTTCATCAATTTTAACACAGAATTCGATAGCATGATATTTCGTCTCTACAGTTTATTAAAATATTTTCAATATTTCATCATTTTACAACCGTTTGTTTTCCTGGTTCGCTGTGTAAACTTTGAATGACAATTCCACGCCGGTTTTTCCCTGCACAAAAAGCTGGGAGAAGAATCTCCAAGGGGAATTCGAAGGGTCGTTCTTCGTTGCAGGTAATGCGAAAATTCATATTTAATCCCAGTTGAAGTTTGTATGAAAGGTCTGCCGTCCAGCAGCAGGAAGACTTTGTAGAACTGAGCCTGCATCTCTGTAGGCTGCAGCATCGCATTGCCGGAGCGTAAGGACGGAGGTAAAAAAAAGGCCTGTCATACCTCGCGCTCTTTAGACTTTCGACTTTGTAGCTGGCAGCTAAGGGAGAAAGAGAAAGACTGACTCGTTCAAAGATGCACGCCCCTGATGTCTGGCGAACGGACACCGTATTTCAAGAGAACGAGTTTAATCTTAAGAGCATGCATGAGAGAAGGCACGTTCAGACGGTCTACGAGCCCCGGTTACTGACAACTGCGAGACTGATTGACTCGGGGTGATTTTTATTTTTACTTTTTCCCCGCTCCCCCACCCTCGCCTCTGCTTCGTATTCTCTTTTTACCTCTCGACATTTCTTCTCCGTCCCACGTCCACAGTCAAATAATCCGAGACGTACATATTTACTGGCGTTAAACGACGCTGTCAAATTTTATGACCATGTACCTGACCGCGAGCAGCTGAAGACTTCCGTCATCACCGACCTTACTAATTTATACACAGCCGACGCGGAATTCGACGCTCTGTAGGCGCGACGTTTTTAATACCCTATTTCGTCCCTCTCACGCGATTGTAAGAAAATTTCTAACCGACAATGAGAAACGAAAATACCAAGGGGATGAATCGATGTTCCGGCCGGCGGCGAGTGATCGGCCGCGTTCAATAACGCATGAGATAACGCAGCGGCCGATCGTTGGTAGAAACGTAAAAGAACAAGAGGTGGATACGGGGTAATAGAGATACTGGGCTTCCGGGAACAAGGGTCGGATTTTACGCCTCGATGACAGTCAAAGAGAGACGTGGAGGGATCTGTCAGTTTGATATTCGACGGTCTTGTTACGTTGTACGCACAGCCTGCGGTAAGCGATATTTATCCCGGGTTTTGACGATGCCGAGAAACGTGTACGGATACGGTTAGAAAAATCTGTGGGCATTTAGATTTTCGACGATATTCACAGCGCGAATTAACACTACATTCATTCTTCATCAATTGATTATGTGAAATGTAGTTTTTTTATTTTCAAACATCAACCGTCAACTATGAAATTTTCAAAATAAAGTAACAAAAAAACATTCCAGCGAAATGTCGATTTCAAGATGTGAGCATATTTTCGAAACTGACCTCAATGAGGCGGAAAATTTTTATAGAAAGTTCACTGGACGATTGGACACCGATTTTTGGTTGGATGAAAAAGGATGAGGGTCGTGATAAATTCGTCTGAAACGCATCTGGATTCTAATAACGTCCGGCTGCTATCGAACGTGGGAAAAAGAAACGTCGAATCGAGACGAAAAGAGACGTGAGACTTTTTCTAAAAAAAGTTTGATATCTAAATTGAATTAAACTACAGAATGAAGTGGCATTTGCATTACTGATGAAAATCAAAATTTCCTTCCCGCTGCAGATCGATGACCCAATTTTGTCGACCTCGTAACTCATTTTATCCGAATATTCGCTTGTACAACAAACGCGGCCGCGTTATCGGGCGTTCAATTTTTTAACCTCATGATTTTTTAAAGCGCATATTTCATACTCGCGCACGTATAGGTTACGTGCCGAAAAACCCGCGGTAAACTCGGCGGGATATTTTACTCAGTTTAGACGTTGAACAGTGTTTTTCCAGTCGCAAGGCGAAATTAAAGCTAATTAGAACCAAGGCTCAGGGAGCTAATGAATCGAGGAGATTACCGGGGAGCTTAAAAAAAGCTTAACGTTACCGGATTATCGCCGTTGTTCGACTTTCTACATTCGTTCCATCGTTTCTCTCCGCTCGGCCGTTTTTTGCAGAGCACCAATTTCGGATCGGGCTTTTAAAAATTTTTACAATTGGCTAACGAGGAAAAAAAATTACCAACTAAGGAGCGTGGAAATAATTGCCAAAATCAGGGACCGTCTTCCACGCAGGATTAGTCGGGATTGGATCAGGGATTAGTGCCTAAAAAAACCGTCGGATCAATTCTAGGGGACGGCACCTTTTTCACGATTATCGATCGCGCTGATCGGTCAATTTCCCTTTCGGTGCAGAGGGACTGAGAAGTTTAAAAACGACGCGGGAAAAATACAGAAAACTTAGTAAACAACAGCGTCGCAATATCGAATTTTCAATGTCGCGAAAATTTAATTCACAGAATTTGAAAATACAGATGGTTCAAAGTGTCGTGCAAATTCTCTACGAATGCGATTTTCCCATCACGGAAAATTCGATATTGCGACGCTTTTGTTTTCTGAATTTGTTGCAATTTTATTCCACACCGTCTGAAGAAAAAGTGAGCAATGAAAACCGTAGGCGTACTTACTTGTTCATGAGCAAATAACCCTGTTAATTTTTCCGCAAGACTTTGAAAGTTTAGTTTCTAACATTATACCTACCCGCGCGTTACGCTGCGCGGAACATGTAAACGATGCGAAGTTATAACGAATATTGCACGTGTAAATTTTTTTATCACAAGCATATTTCTCTATCACCGTCGTTAGGTCCGAAAGCGAATATAATACCAGCTTATTGAAATTAATTATTCCGCGTAATGCGTAAGCCGCTACCCCAGAAAAGCTCTACTTGGATATTCGACGCTCGTAATCGTCACTCGCTTGTCATTGTAATCATCAGGCGGAAAGCTCCGCGAATATCATTGAGCCGCTTTACTCTGTGCCGTACAAAGCGAACTTCGGCTGTGAGATCATCTTTTTCCCCTCCCCTCGTTTAAACAAATATACGCATTTCTCGATCTCGAGAGGTTTGCATAATATCAGGGTGAAAGTTACACGACGGTTTTCTTTACAGTCGACTGCCAGCAGACTGTTTTCCCTATTTTATCTGCCTTTAGTTTTCTCCCGTTTTTATAGCGCCGCCTCCCGTTCGTATCTCAGCCTCATAATTTGGTACAACGGGAAGCTCGGGATGCGCCAGACAGCCGAGAGTCACAAATCAATGAAACACGAGCCTAACTGCGCAACACGTAGAGATTGCAATTTTCCCGACACTTTCTAAGAGCCGACTGTCATCCGCAGGCCTATAATCAGAAAGGCAAATAAATCCCCCCGCGTTCCAAGACGGAAATAACACGTATTTATTTCACTGTTTCACCCTCGGATGTACGGGATATACGGGTAATCATTCTCGACTCAAACCTGCCAAGAAATCTTCTCCTAATCCAAAACCCATACACATAATCCCCTCGCCGTAATCCAACCACTCCGTCCAACCCCGTGGAATCGGTGTCCGATTTCTATCTGGATTCGAGCTGCAATATTGACAGGATGGCAGCAAAACAAGATATCCTTTCTGCAGCCTGCTGATGATTTTTTCGGAAAAAAAAATCGTGGTAATTTCAAATACTGAATATGTTCGAGCGATTGTACGAGGTGAATTCATCACGTAAGAAGAATAGAGTGAAACTTTATTAGGAAAAAGAATTTGAATATTCTATGCAATTTGAGACACAAATTGATTCTCGAAAACGAAGAAAAACTTTTTTGATATCGTTTTTGCATTATTGCAGAGTCGTTGTATTGAATTTCAAACGAATCGTCAACTTAGTTTTGTTTCATAAGTGAGAAATTAGTTTAATCATTTTCAGCGACATTGTGTTTCATAAAATTTTAATTATAATTTGAAGAAAGTTCAAAGCCATACGACGAGTTCATTGATCGTTTTCCGGATAAGTCAATTGACCGAGCCTTAAAATAATTCGTTTCTTCGATTGATCGACGAATCGAAGTCTACGGTTAACCAATAACCGCTCAGTCCAATAAGATTTATAGTTCCACAAACCAAGTAGAAGTTAGAAACATTTTTCACAGTCGCAGGTTCATCGGTGAGCGCCCACGTAATTTTTATTTTGTTTCAATTTCTGAACTAGCTAAGATTTTCACCTGCCACGCGGTTTATCGGAGGATCTAAAAACCCGGAAGGTTCCGAGTAATTCGCGAGGGTTCGAAAAGGCGTGCATTTATACCCCGGCCAACGGATATATATGGTATATATTTTCAGGCTCTCTAAACAAGGCAATAAACTTCCAGATCGAACTCCGGTCAGCGATTGTGCAATAAAACGGAGGATCCCTCGGCGAACTTCATTACTCCTACGGAATAGGCTTTTAACAGTAAGGTGGCCGGAGTAAAGGAAAGGAGAAGGCGAATCTCTCGGCCAAAGCAAACCTTGCAGCAGTCGCGATGCACGTTCGCACCGTAAGGCGACGCACATTACCGGCTGACTTACAAACAAAAAAACAAAAGTCTTCGGAGCGTCGCGACGCCTCGGCTATGGATCACCATTGGATGTCAATTTTTCCGCCGCTGAAAGCCACCCGTGTTTTTGTTCATAAAAAGTCTCGAGATGTATGGTGGATGTGAATCATGATCCGATTGATTCGCACCCCTGTCCAACAGACTCTAATTGTTGTATAAGATAATTGTTCATATACATGCACTTAAACTTGAAAAAATTTCATTCGTCATGGTAACTATCGTTAAAAAAAACTGTTTGAATATTGCTGGATACGCGTAACCATTTTGCGCTATTGTCGATCCTTTTTTGGTAATTGCAACACAAAATCAGTTTGTTCGATTTACTCTATTTGTTTAGTTGAATAAGGCTTTAACGTCAATTTATTCTTGCACAAGCATTAAATTTTCGCAACAGTTGCAAGAAAATATAGTAACAGTGATCGTAATGAGAAAAAATAGTAACGGATACTAGAGTTTCCGGTAACAGCTAGAAAACTAATTTTCATTTTCTACATAGAACTACACTTTTCGATTTTGGTAAAAAAATGAAAATACTTGAGGACTGAACGATAACCGGAACTGAAAATTATTCTCAGTGTACGTGTATAATAATAATGTGACACAACTTTTTCCTCCCCATCGCGATGATTCAACGATATTGTAAAGGGAGTATTCAGGATTCCTTATTCTGGCAGTCGATCCTTGAACTTTTTGAACCCAGTGTAAAAATAGGGTTTGAGTGGCTGCCAGGGAAGAGGAAGGAAGACGTGAAGCCCTGGCGAATTGGCTTGACGAGGGCTGCTTCACGACTACCGAATACTCGGATGTGTTTGAGGGCTCGTCGAGACTTCATTCGAGGAATTAGCGGCTGTTGCGAAGCTTTTCAATGTCGGCTGCGGACTTTAGGGAGAGACGAAAACGTGAGGATTTCCAACGGGAGAAAGGAAGAAGAAGCGAGTATTGAAAAAAGTATATGTATACTTAAATTGTGACAGTAATGGCGGTAATGACGATGATGATAATAATAATGAAAACAATGGGAAACGAATGTGGGAGAAATAATGGAAGGTAAGAAACGAAGAAAAGATGTAAAAACGATCCTTCTTTGTTTCCAAGCTCACAAAGCACCTCGTGAAGCTTCTAATATTTTTTTTTTTTTTTTTTAACAAAATCAGAAACCCTGTCTGCCGAGGGATTTCGAGTGGTTATAAGGCCAATCAGCATTATACAATATTTTTGTCGGGGGATTAAAACGAAATAAATTGCGAGTTATAACGATCACCGTTGTGGTTAACAATACTTTTCGCACCCCTTATACTTGACCCTTGGAAAAAATTAATTGCAAGGGCTGGTTATCCGGTCGCAATTGAAAAAAGTAATTTTAACAAGTACCAGGGCGTTATGCGAATGAAATTATCTTAGGGATAAGGATGGAATAAATGAAAAAACTTGCGGGAAATTCGATTCGTCCATATTTGTCACGCATTGTTCAAAACCGCAAAGCGTTCGTCTTCGATCTATGTGAGGGCGATACTCAATATCTTCTTAATTAAATTATTTCACTCGGTATAAGGGTACAGATTGTAAATCTCAACCGACGTAAGGTCGCGACCTTAGCCGAAGGTTGATGTTTCTTTTTCGACCATTGATTCAAACGAGGATGAGAGAAAAACGGAGACAGAAATAAGAATGATGTCGTAACCGGAATCGTATCTTTTTTCCCTTCCTCGTTCATCTTTTTCTCTCTTTCTCTCATTCGATTCTGACAGGCTCAGCTGGTGTTCCTCGCCCCCCTCTGCGAGAGGAAACAGAGATTAGATAAACTCCCTGCCGCGCGGTGAATAACGCGTGAGGCAATAATGACCTCTGACTCTCGAAATGAACCAATATTTATACATGCGATACGTGGAAAGAAATTTCCCCCTTTTTTCTCCCAGGGAGACTTTTTGCCTCCGGTCTCAGGGAGATTACGTTCAACGCTGTTCGACACCGTCTTGCACGGGGTTCTCATGTCTCTGAAACTCTGCACTCGCCAATTCCCACCCTGGTACGATTAAAGAGGCGATCACGAGGGGAGGCGGAGAGTCGACATGATCCTGCCACGACAGCATCCCGCAGGATGCAAGCCCTGCGGGCCCGCAAAGCCCGGGGCTTGATGAGGGCAACTCTGATGGGAAAACCCCGAGCCCCGTAGGACAATGGGAGAGGACAGCCTTCGGATGTACGTCGCATGTGTTGGACGGTTTGATAGCTGCACGTGTAATGACCCAGGCGATAGCTGGTGCACGGTTCTCCGTCGGAGAATCGATAAGGTTGTACAGTTGAGTATGAATACGTTTTTCGTTATTTGTGTAGGCGATGGTCTCTCGCTTAGTGTTTTTCAAATAATCACGTTCGAAAGCTTTTTGCCATAATCGTTGACGATCTAAAAGTAGTAGAACCGAGTGAATTCCATTTCTGCTACAAATGCAGCAAATCCGATGACTTTTTACGTAAGCTAATTTACCGCGATGACTACGCTCACAAAATAATGCAAATCGGATTACCGAAGTGTCCTTGAACACAACGCAAAGGAGGTGAAGAGCCTGGTTTGATTCGTAAAATTTATACTCGATTTCGAGAGATAAGTTGTTAACTTTTAATCCAGAGAAAGAGATACTCTCAGTAAGAAATAATTACGTATAGCATTGTAACTTAAACCTAGCAATATGCCAAACTCATCACCAATTATGGTGGATTGCAACATTCCTTTAAATGAAGCAATAAAACTATTACTTTATACGGTGTTTGCCCTGATAAAATTATGAAGCAGAGCTTTCACGTCTATTTCTTGTTTTTACCTTAAAAAAACGTGAAAATCTTAGTAGAATCGTTCAATTTTAATCAGCGACGGATGATTTCGTTTGGAAAACCGTTTTTCACAAATTCATCAAACCAATATTTTCTTCTTGTCACGTAATAGTCAATTCAGCATTGCTGTTTGCTGATAAAAATCGCTAAAATGTTAAATATTCGATATATGAAATTGCCATTTTTTAAAATAAATAATACACATCGAAGCTCTTGCTCATCGTTTTTTTTTCTTCTTGTATTATTAAAGGAAAGATCGTATTTTATGAATGTAATAATTTTCTCTGTACTTGACGCGCAGCGACCGCGTGTGATAAAATTCTCAAGCAAGTAACGATTTTCAAAGGCGAATCGGCCGAGTTCCCGATTTCTCTCCCCCGGAATAATAATTATCGGAAAACCGTCATGTGGCCAAAACCCTGGAGGGATACAGGAAATTGGAGATTCCTTATCGCGACCCGCCGGCAAGTTCTCTGATCCCGAAGCCTCCTTTGTCTCCGAATGGGTGAAAGCCCGCTTTCGCCGTTTTTCACCGGCCTACAATTTGCGTCTTCTTTATCTGTAAATGCTTTACGGGGATAACTAACCTCCTCTCGACTCGGATAAATGGCCCGTCTCATCATTCTTTACCCGCGGGATCGTTACTCTCGAGAATCGAAAAGCCTATCTGCATCTGGTTTTCGCGTCAAGTTCAGGGTCGCCGTGTCAAGTAAATTTCTCGCGCTTTCAACTTCCGCAGTTCAATTCGGTGAACAGCGGCGAATTTTATCCCGAGTAAAAAACTACCGGCCAAAATACGAGTCAAGTATTTCACTTGGAATTTCAGCAGTCAATACCAGGAATAATTTATTTCCTTCTCGTAGTTAATTTGTCGCAACTATGACAAGTACGACACGAAATCTTCGGCTGTATTTGAGTTTCAGGGAATCTGAACTTCAAGTCGCGGACCAAAATTGCGCAAAACGTGGGCGAGTCGTCATTCGGTAGAATTCATAAGGCGAGTTGATTAAGTTTTTCTTATCATAAGCACGAAGGACGGGAATTTGCGCTGGCAAGCGATTCAAATCCTACATCAAAATACACTGTGCAGACGAAGGGCGACGAGAGTTAAGGGAGAAGTGGGAGGGGGAGAAGCTGCTTCTACGGGACAGATCGTAATAATGCCTACATCGTGCCGAGCTCAGCCGAAACAATGGAGCTAAAGAGGTTTTCTCCCTTGCCGGGTTAATGAAACATTTTGTTTGAATGCCGGGGAATATTAAGGAACGTGGATTGTCTCCGGCTACGGAGAAAAGCTGATCTTTTGTTGACAGTTTTTTCGTCCCAAGTCGGAGTTGCGAGCTTTGTGCAGAATTCTCCGTGATTTGTTTCACGAAATTCTCCTCTCTACACGGGGCTAAAATTTTCATTTCAAATTTCCACCGATTTACCGCAGGAATTCAACGGATCCCAACGCGATTTGACTCATTGATTTTCAGTTGAGCGACGAGACTAATTTTTCACCATTAATCATAACCCATCACTATTACCATTGTAAAGATGGGCCTAACCAATTAATTTAAATTCGTGTAAAATTTGTGCAATACTCTGTAAGATTATATCTCACCAAAAAATGGAAATACTGCTAATGAACGAACGAATTAAGGCACCGATCCACACATGTCGCTTTGTTGCTTCTAACAAATACGGGTAACAATAGCCGAGCAATTCCGACCCTAATTAGCTTGCGTCGCTTCGGGCAATGCTTGAAATTGTACCGTAATCAAGTTAATTAATACGCACTTATCAACTAAACGAGCCACTCTGGTACATATAAAGGAGTTGAATCGTTCGCGGGTGATAAGAACTATTAACGAGACAGGGGTCCCCTGAAAAATTTCCCCCATTCTTTAAATATTGTATCTCCATGTATACATCATCGCGACTCGTTGGTTAATTCACTCAAATAAATTATTTAGCCGAAGTTTCCGTGTAGATACAACACACTCGGTTCAATTATTATCAATTACGGTGCATTTTCCACTTGGGTGTTATTACCACTGTATACATATACGTATATACTTATATACCACTCGAATATCTAAGTATTTTCTCGTATCCTCGTCCCGCTTCGTTATCTCAATTTACAATGAACCACCCAATTTGCGGTATAATGATAATTGAGCGGTTCGCATGTCGTTGTACGGGCTTCCACCGCTTCCAACGTTTCGATTCTTCACCGTTTTTCAGTGACTCGTTGTAATTTTTTTCACGTTTCCATCCATCGTCAGACTTACAGAAGAAGAAAATTATTGAAACACTAAAATTACAAGTTGTTTTGTCGGAAGGTAGTTGAATCGATACCAAAAAATTTGCAGGTATATAAAGCGATCATCGGTTGATTCATTGGATTCGATTATTTCCAAGAGATCAAAGATAAAACTGTTTTGCATGCGACTGTTTTTATTTCATAGTGAGTAGTACACCGCGTTTCCTAATTCAGTTAATTTATTTTCGATAATAACAATTCACCTGGAGACTTATGAACGAAATGCAATATTGTACGGTTGACCGAAAGCAATCAAATTGATTGTAAGAAAAACTGTTCCCCATTTTATTACTGAAAAAATGACACTCAACCGAGCCAATCAATAATTGTATTTTCGTGTAACTAAATTTATTGGTTTCGATTAAACAACAATTTAAACATGATGTGGTTGAATCAAGTTATTCCATTAAATTATTTCATCACCCTTATCCCCATTTATTTTCAATTTAAAAATTCATTTTCTTTATCCCCAATAAAACGGTTTAAAATCGGCAAATTGGACTAATTTTAAAAATACTCGGAAAGTGGCAGTGATCGCATTCCGATCAAAGAGCACGTAAATCGCGTTGGGATAAATCAAACAAATCTAAAAGTACACAGAGACAATCCGTCAAATTGCCGCTTCTGGCGTACGCGGCAAAGGTACACAAACGAGCCCCGTAGCTAATACACTATAACCAATCCCTTATCCCGATGTGCCCGAGGGGTTCACCGAATCCCACGCAATATTATCGATATTTTATTCCTATTTACCCTACATTGGGCAGGGCGCTGCACCACCGACCGGATCGGCACCCCTTCGCAAGTCTGCAGATCTGCAGACAGAAGTAGCTACAGGAAACAGGGATGGTGTGGGCGACCGGTTCACCCTCAACCACGGATCACGAACCACGCGCCGTGCCGTCTTTGTGGGGTGGTTTGATGTATGCGGACCGCTCCCTCTTCCCCCCGCCCTATTCCACCCCTACTCCACCACCTTTCAGCAGCGATCTTTTTCCTCCCGCATCTCCTCTCGCCGACTGATCTCTATTCCGATATGTAAAGAAGGTTTATTTATCTCCGCAAGAGAGAAAACGCATACATTATACATCTGTCTCCTTCTCTCTCCCCCTCTCTTTATAAAGAGAGAAAGAGTTCTCTCGGTTGTTCCGCACCGTTCGCCGTGTCAAAGCGATCGTGAAATTCGCGTGCGACTCTCGTTCTGCCGTTGCTGCTACTGCTGTGTAACTGTATTTCCGTTTCTACGTATTACGATCCAGGAACTGAAATATTTCATACCACGCTTATACGTCCGCCAGGCATTAGCCACGGCCCATCGCTTCCCTCGATCCGTTTCCGTCTGTCCCGCGTTCTTCCGCATAGCTTCTCCCGATCCGCTTCGTCCAGTCTTCGTTTTTTTTCTTTTTTTTTTTTTTCTTTTCTTTACCCTCTATACGTCGTATAAATTATACACGCAATGCTGATCGTTTGATCCGCTGCATCGTTCGTACGTACGCGATAACATCGAATCGAAACTCCTTTCAAGATGTACGCTTATCCGTTCTGGTATAATTACGAACGCACGATTCTTCCGGATCACTAGAACAGCTTCGACAAGCACAAAATTAACTTGAATGGTTTTAGAAAATTAACACACGATGAACAAGCTTTCGACAAGCTTCTGCCAAAACCGGAGTCCGCAGCTGTTCTCAGATCCATCAATCTCAAAATCCTAAAACGCGAGCAACTGGAATTTCAGATCGCCAATTTACCCCTCGGCGTTAGCTGCCTGAAGCTGAAATTCCGCCATGTCATGCCACTTTAGTGCCGATTCACTCCGGCTGACAAGCTGCTGGCTGGTTTCTGCGGTTCGGAAACGTTCGCCGTTTAGCACCTCGCATTGTTACGTCTGAGAGACTTCTTACAGCCGTGTGGATTACTCGTATTAGCCATCTGTCTGAAGCGAGCTTCTGCATTCGCATTTGTGTAATACGCATGTCCACCGGCTGCAAGCCAACATCGCTAAGTCTCTCAGCAACTGTACACCGTATCTCACGATTAGTTCCCTGCAGTTTAACCTGGCTAAGTCCCGTACCGTGGAGTAATTAACCCCCGCGACAAACAGCATGTTTTAATTAGGAAAATTCACAGCTCGGCGTCTTGACGGTATTACTACGCGATGCCGGATTGCAGGTCTTGGACAGCGAGAATCTGAAGAAGGGATCGCCGTGCGCTTGGCTGCGTTTGAAAACCTCGCGATGAGTCACGTTCATTTCACTCGAGCGATCTAAAGTCCAACGAATAAGAAAATAAAAGACGCCCTCGAACCGTTATTCGAGAGCCATTCCGCACCGGAATTATTCACCTCGCTCACTCGGTTTGGAAGAGAACAACGACCGCGTAAAAGTTTCGAGTAAAGTGGGGGACGGGATATCGTCAACGAGGACACGGATACCCCCGAGAGGCAAAGATTGCGGGGAGGTTCGTCAATTGGCCAATTTGCATTCATCTTGATGAGATGATAAGATGCGGGTAGAAGCTGGCGAAAAGATAGGGCGCAATATCCGTTGGCTTTGGGATGTGTAAGCCGATGTTCTACGAGCCCGGTTAGCGAAGCGGGTGGCACGAGGGTCGGTCATAATCCGAGGGCAAACAATCAAAGTTTGTCGCACGGAGCTGAGAGAAACACCGGCGGATGGTTCGTACGCACACTCGAGAGTATTCGGCCTGCCTTTTGGCCTAAAAAGTCCATTCATCCGGAAGTTGATGGTGTTTTGTTTACACTAACAAAGAGTTACTTCGCACGACCGTTCGGCATGGCGTGGCAGAGAATCGCCACAATACGGTGAAAGCGGGGGCCGAGCAATGGGCAAACGGCAAATACGCCTGGGCAGTGGATTACACTTGAAGAAAAGTTTTGGCCACTTGAATGGGACGAGTGCCGTTACCGCGGTGGGAATAATTCGCAACTTAAGACCCGAAACACCAACAATGCCTCGAGGAGTGTAAATATTAGCTCGAGAACTTTACCGGAATTATATGAATTTATACTGCGGCGCCTATGACGGCGGGAGGCACAATTCCGTTTCGTAATTGCCTAATTATGTTCAATTCCGCGGCCTCGCCTCCAGGACTGTATAAAATTACCCGACCTGTTTACGCTCGGCGATGGCTAATTATTGCACGCCAAGCTCTTCAAAGTACCTGCCAGCGATACTTTGTCACGTGCAACATCCACTCTGCGGGTATATTTGCCAGACTGACGCGTAGACATTCGCTTATGCGGCGCTAATTCGCTCCGTCGGGGGATGAAAAATTAATCCCTTTGAAACGCGATCCGAGTGCCGGAATTATACAGCGAGAAAAATTGGACGTCACGGAAGGAAACCGGGAGCGACGTATCACTGACGTGCATTTTGTTCCTGGCTGTGGTTTCCAGCCCGGAGCGAAATCCGCTCGAATCACTCGGATCCCCATCAGCGTTCAAGCTATACGACGTACCGGATAACGATTCCGGAATGAGCGTCTCATTTCATTGTTCGAAGCTCGTAATTTTAATCACAGAGTCGTCCATCCGGCGCATGAGATTGGCGTAATACCGCCGTCTGCGATAGCTGGTGCTTAGCAACTCCGTGACGGCCGCAATTTAGACGCAACCGAGCAACGTTCCGCATTATCTGTTTTCGTTTCTGCAGCGAGCTGGAGCCGATGAACCTGCACCCTTCGTTTCAGCCGGAATAAGGATTCTCCCATCGTCCGTAAAGCCGGAAAATACCGGCTTCAGCGAAAGGCGAAAATAGGGGAGGACGAGTAGAAGGTGACCGTCTGCGTCAGACGTTCGTCAGGAGATTCGAGGAATTTCAACAGTTATTCACGTCACATAACTCAGGGGATATCGCCCTTGGCGTACTTCGCTTGAATATCATGTGCTTGAAATGCAGAGGAAAGTATGAACGGTATTTCTCCTTTCTCCTTTCTCCATTCTTCACCTTTATCTTGTGTATTGCCTTTTTATATAGTTTCTATAGTTTCTAGTTATATAGCTCTTGGTACGAGATTACGACATTTACCGTTACGTTTTTAATATGTCCAGATACTCGCCCTACTTCCATTGTCGCCGAGGACCAGAAAGCCGCAAAACAGTTCTTTGCCGGCTCTTCCGGTCACCCGGACTACCAGCTCTCCGAAATACAATCCCGCAGCGAAGCCGTAAGACCCAACCTTGTGAAACGCCCTGCGCCCACTCACCCCTGCCAATCTTCGTCCTTAAGCTTTGCGGTGCTCGTTAACCACCGATGTGGGATGTTTTCGTCGTGAGTATGAATAGAACGGACCGTCGTTCTGAGTTATTGGTAGAAGCCGTATCAACTGTTGCTCGGAACGAAGCTTCGCTGCGTTATATCAACCAATTTCCGATTATTGCTTTAATATTGAGGACTAAATTCGCAGCCACATTGACTCAGTGGCGATAAAATTCCTGGCTTTGTAAATGAAACTGAGTTGAAAGTAGTATCCGATGATCCGCGCATTGTGATTGCAACGTAATTATAGAATGAAACGTCGGTCAACGTTCCGCAGAACGGGATCACGAAGCGAGGTAAAAGCTTTTCGGAGAAATTCCTTTTGAGGATAAAGCGGTATACGACTGGCCTCGTGTGGTCCTGCGGATCGGATGTGAAATCCGAATAATCCCATTGAGCACCGAGCACTTTGAGTCAAAAGGTTATCCCCTTGTAATAATAGAGGAGGTCGCGAAGCTTACCGGAACTTCGACTCGATTGGCTTGATATGAAATTTCCAGAACCCGAAATCAGCCAGTGTCCACACTAATCTCCCCACTTGGGAATTGATCTTGAATGGATTCCCAGCAATTATAAGACCCTGTATTTCAGTTCATTGAATTTCTGAATCACATATACACACATTTATATAGTTTTCCGAGCATAGCCTGAAATTGAAATCTTAGTCTTTGTATTTGTTAGTATACTTAATCCTGCTCACTTAAAGACGTCGGAATTCATTCTCGACAACGTTGAATACTTATACCGTTAAAGTGTACATCAGACAAGAGAAATTTCGTGGGTACAGAAAAATGTTTGAGCACGTAGTCAAAGATGTTTCACGGCGCGAATTAAACGGCGGGGTTATTATTCGCTATTTTTTCAATGTTCGGCGCGACGGAACAGAGTTTTCGAACCCCTGACGTGAAAGTATCCTGTTCCGTGGTTTGAAAAGTTGAATTTCGGCAGGCGGCTGCTGCCGCACTCGAATGGAACGTGAACTTCAACGCGACGAACCGTATTCCGGGTGCGTTCTAAACGACTTGAGAAACACAATAGAGTTCGAAACTTTCCCGGTTTGTGAATAAGGGTAGAAAGCTGCGAACTGTCTAAGAGATTATACTCCATCATATAAGCCACGCCACTCGTTGAGTCGAGGCCTTTTAATTCGGGAAACCCGGACGGGAAATTAATTCGTTAACGTGTCGGATTCTGACATGAAATCAAAAAAGAAACTTTTTGCTCCAAGAACAGCTCAAACAATCTCCCAAATAAAGGTAAAATATTTTATAAAAAGTTTCGCGCCCTTTGTTTGTTCCCTTGCGGATCGATATGTTTCGCTTATCGCTAATCCGGCCCAATTACGGCTGGCAAATAACGCGTGCCAGTTGATCATAACGCGTGACAAATCCTACCAGTTATACATACATACAAACCCCAGCGTGTTACCACCGGATGAAATAATTTGCATTATACTACACGCTTGGCACCCTTGTGCACTCACCCAACCACTTGTTTCGTAGCTAATAATATGAAACCACAATCCGCGTTTGTTTCCCGCCTACGCTGCCCGCCGTCCTTCCTTCCTTCCTTCCTTCCTTCCTTCCTTCCGCTTTGGCATATCTCGTGACCCGCATCGCATCATTAAACACCATTGGTTGTGGCTCTACTTCCAGGTTGGATTAGTTTTCACTACCGCTTGCCCGTTTCCTTCGCACTTCATTACAGCGGCCTACGTACGGAATGAAAATCGTAATAACTTCCGAACTTAATAAGTTTAACAAAGCAGAGGCAGCTGATCAACGGAATGACGACCTCGCGTAATCCATGGGTTTAAAAATTGAAACTCGAATCATCGCCATTCCTCATTGGTTTACAGCCCGTTTATCTAAGGACATAGTTAAGTCGATTTGACGACTGGTTACAGCGAGAAAACGAGGACGGCGAGAGTTCGAGGTGAGAACGATGGAGGGAAAGATAAGGAAACGGTGGAGGTAAGAGGGACGGAATGAGGAGGAGCAGGAAACCCGGCGCACTTTACCCACGGGATGGAAAATTGGAACGTACCTACCGTTAAATACCCGCCGGTCGATTACGAGCTCGCCTGACTGCTCCAACTGCGCGAACTAAACCCGCAGAGCTGGCTAATGAAACCGGAGTAATTTGTCCGTTCGGAATCCCGAAACAACTCGTCGAATGTTCGCCGGTGGTGGGCAACATCCACGACGTAGAGGCCGTGTAGAACCCCGGGAGTAAACAAGGTTGCATCGCTTCATAACGAGCTCTCCGGTAGCTCGGCAAAGTATTCCGCAGAGGCGATATCCCGCCGACTAGAATCGCCTTATTCTCGCTTCGACGCGATTCCTTCCCCGTTGTAAATTTCCTCCGACTAGGTACACCCGTACAAGTAGGAACCCGGTGGAACGGAACTCTCGACACCCTTTCCTTACACGGTGTATTATACTGATAACGTCTCCGATTGCCCCAGTTCAACACCGGTGGAAATGAGAACAGACGGAGACACGCGAAGCAGGGTGAAGAGAATTCAGGATCCTTGGAAGGAAGAAAAACTGCCTCCACCCTCCGACAGTCTTCTCATGCACAGCTCTTACCTCCTTCCTCCTCCCTTCCTGATTTATCGCCTATGTATTACACGCCTGCTTCTTCTTCTTCTTCTTCTTCTTCTTCTTCTTCTTCTCCGCGTTTGTGTTCGAAGGAAATCGTGCATGCGGGAATTCCCCTGGGAATTCAGAATAGGTGACAAAGAGTTTCCCCGTGCCCACTAAAAGCGTGCATGAATTTTAATCCGCGGCGCAGCTTCCTACCGACCATCGTCAAGATTCTCAGCTCGCATCAACTTGCGTCGCGTGAATTCCTGACGTCCTTGGTCGGCAAACTCCGTTCACCCCTGGGACGAGTTGCGGGAAATGTAACGCGGGCATTGGCAAGAATCCCGGAAGACCTCCTGAGCAGGTACAGCATGCTTTGCAGGATGACATAATAATTGGTAAACACTGAAGCCCCGGGAGACGCGAAACCGGGGCAAAGAACTCAGAGCTGTCCGTTCCCTGAGGGTCCTTGCTTGAAGGAAGCTGCAGACTGGCTCCTGTGACACCCGGAACCGGATCCCCTGCGAATCGAGCTACCCTTCTTACTTCCCTCGTCGTCGTCGTTCTCGTAGGATGTTTACGGATGGAGGGCATAGTTCAATTGATACTCACTACCGTGATGTAGGTTCTTGTTTACACAGGCTGTAACTGGGATGTTTGTAAATGTTTCCAATGGTGTTTACTGTTCTTCGTTGATTAGGCTTATTTTGCAGTAAGACAAGACTACGCTAATGGCTGACAACTGTAGGTACACATCTATGGGTACACAGGCATATCGAGTGAACAATTTCTCGTAATAACATCGTTCCGATCTTGAGAGCCTCTTCGGGAGTAAATGATTTGGAGCAAGTCTGCAAACTCCATTATAACCGTCACGATGCAATTAGTAAGTGAATCCGCACGCATTTCAGAGCAAAGACTTTCATGTAAACCCTCAAAGGACTCGGTAACGTTTCACAAGCATTCGTTATGCCCGGGTTGTATGCATACGGTGGGTGGAATCCACCCGCTGTAAGACGATTTACCGACGAATGCAAGCGGTCGAAGAAAGGAGTTCCATCTTACTGTAAACAGATTGACACACTGAGCGAGTATCGCTCTCACGAAACCTCTACAATTAGGAGCCTGTATTTTCTGAACTCAATTTGCAATACGACTTCTTGTAGATTTAAAATAGAAACAATGGATATGTCTCTTCATTGCCAATTACTTTAGATAATCGGATTCACTCGGTTTCACCTCGTTAAAAGTAAAATCATCGATTTATTAGCCAACGATGAGCAAAAAGCGGCGACTAGATAGTCGTGCAAGTGCGCTTTAATTCGAGATCAAAGATATTCGAACCTTCATAAGCCTCTTTCGAGTTCTCTGGTTAGCTAATTACGTCCAATTGGTCAAGATCCAATTTACATCGAATCAAATCCAAAGTAATACCACACCATATTCTAGGATAATGCTGCGCTGAACTGTGACGAGACAAAAGAGTGTAAAAAATTTAAAAAACGTGATGTGTTATTATCAATCTCATGCTCTGAACTTCTCATAAAAAAGTATGTTAACTTTGAAATGTCACATTTTCGCTCATCGTCACGATTGCGTATCAAGTATCAAAAGCACACGTCTCAACCATGATTGATTAAATTAGACAATCTTGCAGTACTCTGCGCGTGTATACGTCGAGTGCAGAAGTGTACGAAGAGAGGCGAGAAGACATTAGCGTGACAATACGTAGGAGGCGGAAACGAAACGTGTACAGTTGTAAGAAGAACGAGAACCGGTGTTATCATAGGTAGGCGTCGAGCCGAGTCGTCCAGGATTTACCTTACTTGCGAGTATTAAACTGTCAGGATAATCCACCGCCCTTGTAATAAGGGTCCCGAGTGAAACAGTTCCTCGCCTGGGCGCAGCCTAGCGTATATACAAATAACGCAGCCCGTTACCGGTGTCATGTTCTCGCCGTTGCACTCGGCGACATCTGAAAAGGACTTTACCTACGCGTGTACTTATTACAAGATACTAATGTACGCTCTTGTACTGATTACAAAGCGCTGCAGGGTCATTCTCGAGAATGGAATTACTTGCGCAGTAATAACATCGAGGAAGAGCGTGTCTTTCACAAGGCAACCTGCCGGATTGTGACCCGTTGAAATGGGCATTGAACCTCATTGTCATCCGTCGATGGGTGAGAAAAATTACAAACCTTATCACGCATACTGATCATGATTAAAGACACAACTCCTGCTCCATTCTGTAAGCAAAAAGTCACGCGCATACCTCAACTGTCATCACTTCGATCCAAATCAGTACCTGTATTCACGTACGTACATATCATGCAGATTTCAGGAAATGGAAGTACGATACTAAACTTGAACAGGTTTCCACCTGAAAGCGCCAACGATTAATCTGACTGATTTGATCCTGGCACAAACTATCGAATACCTGCCTAGTTTCCGGACGCATTACTTCTATTTGCTACAAGCTTCCGAGAGTTTGAGAATTCCATCGTGTACTCTGTCTGGTTGGCATGCGTTAGCGCGTGATTCCCCATTCGGAGGGAAATTTTCTCACGATTTCCATTAGACCCTCCAGTTAGGGGCTCTGACCGGCTGCAGACTTACTCCCGGCACGATCAGGTCGCGTTGCTATCAGCCTCTTCCCCGTGGGACCCGGGGGACGTTGGGACGTCGGATGGCGGACTGTTCGAGCGACGGGACCCACCGCAAGGGTTCCCAGATGTCCGCCAAGAGCGTCGCACGTTCCGGCCATATTGCTTAGTTTACACACTGCACCCGCAGGACCCACCAAGGATCCCCCAGGATCCCGACAGCTCTTTCGCCCACCCCTTCGCCGCGGGTAAATGAATTAAACGTTACTCTTGGCCGGGATATGGACGCGGCGGCGTCTTTTGCCGTCACGTTTACCCGAACCTCCCTGAATAATGGTTATATTCTCAGGGAATACTGGGTCACGCTCTTCAGCTTTGTCCCCACGATGTTCTCCGCGTATTTACCCTACTTCGGAGTGGATGGAATTCATTCGAGAGTTGACTGGACCATTTTTTTCCAACCCCTGATAACCCCTTCCGTCAATCAACCGAAACACGTCATCCGACCTTTTCACGGGCAAACCCGACGTGGGTATCCGTACGGCTAAACAAGGTGTAGAACCGGGTACCCAGCAAATTGCGGCATCGTTCTCCGGCAGGAACACCCGTGCTTCGCGAAACTCCGGGCTGGGACAATGGGTGATTACGAAAAGTAATTATACCGCTTCATGAATGGCCCTGCAGGGTATGGCGCCTCCGAAATCACGCGACTTCGTATTAGCGCGTGACGAGCTTGAGACGTATCAACAACGCCAAACGACACCCTCGTCCCTAGATAGCAAAGACCCGTGGGCTGTTTTGTTTATTTAAATACAGACTTGGTTGCAGGAATATTTCCAACGAAATCTTATCGGCTGTTCTCAAATACGTACATCCGTAAAAGGGAATCCACGAGAGGTTCCTTCGCGTCGGAATACCGTAGAATTGTGAACCGGGAACCACTAAGCCCATCGGAATTCGAAATAGAATCCACACCGGTATATCGGAAAATTGCCGCTAGGGAACAATTTTATCTGTCTAAAGCAACTCCGCTGGACCGCACCGAATCGGCGGGTTCAGAAAAGTGAGAAACTATCGATTGATCTTCTTCTATTGGCGAAATATCTTCTCCAGACACAGCCAGACATCGAAGTACCGTATGATGGAGACGAACGACTGTGGTTTTGTCCGTTTTTGAAGGTTGAACAGAGCTCGCAAAGACGCCAAAAAAGTGTCTCAAACGATCTGAATTTGATTTTTCTTCTGTCTGACATTCGCGTAGAACATTTACTTTCTTACGGGCTATAATGACTTACAATCAGAGATCAGAAATTCGATCTTGCGGCGGTTAAAGGGATTTATCAAATCAAGATTCGAAGAAGTTGAAAAAGTATAAACGTAAATATCCGTACAACTCTTGAGACATCTCATTGGAATTCGAACTCGTCGCCGTTTACCGATAACTGTAATATAACTCGAAGAAAAGAGACGATTGAAAATCAGTTTTCTTTCACTGAACTTCATGGAAGTCCGTAGATTATGACTCCCATTACAACACCGTGACCCTAATAAAGTAATCGAGATTTCTTTGGCGCTGCATTCGAACGATGAAAAGGATGGTTCATTCATTCTGCTTCATGCAGCGACGCGTAATTCTCATTCCATACAGCCAAAGTTTCTTCGGGCGTTGGGATTTCTTTTTATAAAACTCCTAAGACGTCTAGAGACGGTCGGTAGCTCGGCACTGATTAACTCGCAAGATCGTCTCAACTGGTTGAAAACTCCCCTGGATCCGGGGGAAAAAGTTTTACGCAAATAATGGCAGAAGTGTTAACTCCTCCTAGCTGCAGAAGACTCCTGCAGTTCTTATAAAACAGGTCTTCGCCGTTGGGGAATCCGAGATCCTCGAGTCGAGTTTGGAAAAAACAAACCAGCAAGAGAGTAAAATGTGTAACGAGGAAAACTACGTCTACGACTTCGCGACGCGGACTGGAAAGATGTTGCCTGGTCGAAATTCGATATTTCCTATCAATTCTATCCTTACCTGACAAGATACTCCCACCTTGGCTATATTTACGAATACCGATGATAGTCCCTACAGCTTATTTCGCGAGCCCAACACAAATGTTTTTAATCACTTACTCCCGTTGCCACAGCGACTCTGTTTTCAAAGAGCCAATTAAAAATACCAATCAAAAACGGGGCATTAAATTTACGGCAAACTATGCTTATCGCATAATAGGGAGGTGGATGTGAACAGGTATGCACGTAGATTAATGGGATCAATTAATATCGTCGACAGATAGGAATTGGAAATCATTTGTTACTTTGGGTGTTCCAATTTATATCTACTTCTATCCACGCATACATATATATATGAAGAGAGAGAGGGAGAGAGAGAGAGAGAAAAACAACCAATTCGTCGAAAAAAAATATGATATTGCATTACCCGCTGCACATGCAACAAATAATAATTGCGTTGTAGCGAATTGACCCCACTGCTCGGGATGTTCGAGCATTTCCTTGTCACCCTGGTATGTTTATCAAAATGCACGCGTTCTGTTTCGGCATCGTTATTCCTTGTCGCTGTGGAACTCTGGACATCAACGGCAGTATCTGTCACCGTCAGAATCTAAAACGCGTGATAGATTTGAAATTTTTTTTTCCAAACAGGCGTGAATCGTCGATGTTTGCAGAGGTTTTTTTAAATATGAATTTGTAAGCAGTACTGGAAATGTAACTTTTGGAATTTTTGTTCACATCTGTGTTCTTGCAATTTTTTGTAAATGTAATCATTGATGCAAATCTCTGACTCACGATTGAAAATTTGTAATCGCGGACTCGGTGTGCGCAAGTTTTCTCTTTTCTTATTTTCCACAATTCAAAAACGGGAGAAAAGAAGATGTCTCGAGATGATGAGGAAGGTTTTATGTCGAGTGAAGATACCCTTATTGCTGATTCAGTGAGTCGACGTTACGTCTGCTGGGGTTTAAATTGGCGGGAATAATTGACGTGCAATTGAACCCTGAGTATCAATTCATTGCGGCTTATTGTCGTCGAGAATTCGCGACATCGAAGAGCAGCCAATCCTGTTTAACGAATTCGTCGAAACTATCTAGCCACGGAACGGAACTTGGCTCGAACTACTTTTCGCAAAACGTGAATCCCTGCAGGGCTGAATTGTTTTTTTGATCACTCCAAAGGAAAATGAATTTGAATAATTCACCCCGAAATGCCATCCTGGGCCTTGAAGATACTTTGCGGAAATAAATTGCCGCGGGCAAATGAGACGTGGAAAGTGAGAACGCGCCGGGAATACCCGAAATTTATTGGTCATAATTTTTCAGCGGTGCAAGCATACGCCGAATCTCTCTTTTTCACATCCTTCGGTTCGATGTCAGGGTTCAGTCTCCGTCATGAAGACAATGACGAAATTGCAAAATTCAATTCTGTTGATCAGCTTCCACAATAAAAGATGGGATTTTTTCACAATATTTACAATTTCAAAAAGCTCCTTTCTCAATGGTTGACCTTCAACTGTTGCTGTTGTTTATTTTTTAATTTTTGTATTTGAGAATTGTGTCACTTTTTTTCGGAACCAACACTAAATAGTTATAACAATCATCCTGTACTTTAGTATTATACCTTTTTCCCCTAGCGGTTGGAGTTGTTTTTTTTTTTTTTTTTTTTGAATGAATCTTCCCAGCTCGACAAATATTTGCGAGTAAAGAATTTGCACGGTCGTTTGATGTTCTAATAATGATGCGCAGTCCTTCACGAATCAGCCGGAAGTTGAACCGTCGAATTTCCGACGCGCTTTCGATGGGCCTTTCCGAGCCGCAAGCACCTACTTTGTCGGGTTATTTCGACGTCGTAAAACGGGGAAATCACTTCCGTCGAGTCACGAAACACGCTCCCTGGTATTCGGCAATTAATCGAGCCGCATCTTCCCTCAGGATACACGGGGACCGGGATCCGCGTATACCCGCATGTTTATCTTTCGGCAATACGTACGCGAGAATGTGGTTACATGTTATACTTGTATTTGACAAAAACGAGACTCGGAGATAATAAATTTCCCGTAAGTACGGCACTTGGAGTATCAGCTTTAGGCGAGATTGTCCGATGATACAGATCCCCACAAATCTCACCCTCATTTCTCTGAATTATTTATATCACCTCTTATTGTACCCATAACAGTTCGAGTTATCAACCGTCGACCAGCAGGTACTTCGGCGTATTTATTCGAATCCCAAATGTGCCCTGTGAAATTTTCAAACCTTGTTTTATTCGGAATCAACGTAGCAGACCTGCCTAAAAGCGATCAGACAATTCATTGAGCCAAAACGTTGTTCATAAAATTTTAGAAAATCGAGCACATGTGTATAAATTTGCTAACGGAAATTGAAAAAAATGATTTGGTAAAACATGTATTTCCATTTTCTCCAAACTAAACTTGTCTTCGCGATTGGGACACCGTAAACAAAGAACGAATAATCCCCATATATGATATATGACAGAAATTTCGTACACGAGAGGGATGAAATAGGGTGTACAGTTAAATGAAAACGCGCATCGTGCATCGTGCAAACAACCTACGGTACGCATACATTGGATCCGAAATTTAATCAGGAGTTGAAAGTAATTATTCCTTCTCCCTGCAGATGAATATCACGAAGGTATAATAACAATATTCCCGCCGTCTTTCATTAAATATTTAACGCAAGATGATCGGGCGTGCGGCACGCTGAAAATAAGGGCTGAGTTTCATCCCCCACTCGTGCTCGTCGTTGCACGGCGCAATTTTCGCCGTGATCATCTCCGCCTCGGGTGCAGGACGCGTCCCCTTTTCCCCCTTTGGCAAACGTCAAAGGGGAAGCTTTCCCAGGACGCTGCTCTATCATCGTGGTATGATTTCAATTGACCCCCCGCCGACGTTGCAGAGCCAGATGTGACCGCGGGCAGAACGCGTGCCTCGTAAAAGTTTCGCGGTAGGTTCGTGGGACGCGAGCTTTGAAGGCTGGCCATTGTCCGACCCTCGCCCGTTTTTTTCAGGGAGCACACGCCCCGTGTCCTTTATTTTTGTTGCCCCCGCCGCGGTCGCGCAGGTTCGAGTGAACAGGTTCGACGTCAGGTTCACAGGGGCTTCTTTGACGCTGCTCTTGAATCACGCACGCGGTTTGGGATGCCTACACTTGCCTTTGGACAGGTGATCCCGCAACCCCTAAATCTCACATCCGACTACGCGCTGCCAGTAAATTCACCCTGATCCTACTTCTCCCGCTTCTATTCTCACCTTCGACGTTTCGTTTCAAGTATTCTGCGGTAAAACCCTGCAATGGTGACCCAAAACAACGGTACGAATACTTTGGGTGACAAAAATGGGATCCATGGGAAGTTTCGAGGGTGCGATGGCTAGAAAATACTTCAAAAATCATGAGCGTGACAAATATCCAGATTTTCGTAGTAAAAATTGTCCAAAATGTTCCATTTTTTACTGGAATGAAATTATTTGTCCTATAAAAGAACCACTTCTCTAACAATCACTTGTTATACACCGGACCGGTTAAACATTTCGAACAATTTCTAGATTGGGATTTCCGGAACCAAGTTTTTGATCAAACAAACAAAAAGAATCAAACAAATTTTTATAGACTATCTTTTTCCAGCCTCGCTACCTTTCAGATCCAAAATTATACCGTGCTGCGATAGAATCATTTTTTACTGATATGTCAAATACTCTGTGTGCATGTGTGTGCTTTCAAAATATTTCTCGAGTTTCAGATTATATCACCGAAGATTGCGAGCACACTTTATAACGAAAAAGAAAATTCTCTCTTCGATAAAAGTGTACGATTTGTGCGAAGTTACAGTCTATAAGATCCATCGGCAACATTACACGGAAATTGACTCCGCGAGGTTGTGAGAACGGTTTAGAGATGAGAGAACATAGCTCAAATGTTACGGTCTTGGAAACTTGGCGTTGCCTTGTAGGTATCAGTGAAACGTGTAAAGGCTGATAACATACAGCCGTCTGTAACGTGCGCGACAAATATTTGTATAAATTTTCATTTCAGCATGCCACCGGTGTCAAAACAACGATCGTATATATCCTTGCTTCAGCGTTATCATTAATTCAAGTAATTATTATAGCTGAACGCATCTTCCTCGGCCGGCGCTGCCTGCCTCATGACGGTTTAATATTTGAGCACCTCGTGCTAACATGGGGGGAAAATTGTGTAACGACTTGCTATACTTGTTAGATTGAATTATACCACGATGTCACACTCGCAATTAGCGAGTGAATTTGTTCATCAAAGGCGTAGGTGTGCGCGTATTATACAACAAGGTGAATAAGCATGGGAAGAAAAAATACGTCACGCAGTCAGTGGCAGGTGTACAATTCGTCTCTATTTATTTTTCACAGCAGGTCGTTGAAATTTCTCGTTTTTTATCGTTAATTATTTAACCCCGTCGCCCGCATCTGGTGAATTTCACGCGATTATACCGGTGGATAAAAGAAGTTGCAAAAAACTATGACGTTACTCGACTCGGGTTCCGATGGCTGTCACCTTATCCACCTGCCACCCTGCGAATAAGAGTGGCATTCCTTATCTAGCGTATTTCCACTCATCAATTTCAAATTTCCTTCACGTCTGAGCTCGTGACTTTTTTGCCCCGATAGCGAAACTCGGCCAACTCGAGGTTCGTAATAAGTAGGTACACGGCCTTTCCTTAATTCGAGGCAAAGACACGACGAGCGAATAATGTACGCAAGGTCTAGGTATAATATAAGGGAAAATATACCAACGGGAGGAAATTTTTCCTTCGTCGTTGCTTTACCCGGAATAATAAATGGAGAATCGATTCGAGAAACAGGATGTCGACCAAACAAACGGCCGGCTTAAATCGAGGCACAAGTCGCAGAGATTTCACAAGGATTTCGTCAAACACCCAATGCCCTTGGCTCTGTTTGCTGGGAATATACGGGAAATTAAATATTGAAGAGCTTTTACGAGAATTCGAGGGTCACAATAAAGCCGAGAAGATTAAAGTCATTTTCTACATACCGAATTGATTTAGCGAGCAGAGGTTACCCCAGGATCAGAGAGAGGGAGACTATTTGTTACAATTTTGCAACGATCAGTACGGTGCCTAGAGAATTTAATTATCCTGCAAAAGTCGGTGGCGTGCCTAACTAGGCAGTAAAAGTTGCGAGCCGGCCCTGCAGGGAAACGAGGGGAGGATTTTTTCCTCCAGACTCGTAAAACTTTTAATGAAACATTTTCACATTCTTGTTGTTACTCAAGCGGCCGATGAGAATTTCCGGCTTCTGGAAAGAATCGATTTCTTCGGCTTGGTGAACCAGGTTTTCTACAAAATTGCAGCAAGTTCGAAATTTCTGATTACAGTCATTACATAACATCCGTTGTATCTTTTCCCCTTTTACAGTAGCCGGAAAAAATAGTTCCGCAGTAAAAAAATGAAAATGAGTTTTCTAGTTGTAACCAAATGATCGAATGTGTGCAACTTTTCCTTTGATAACGATGTTATATCCTTATCTCAATAAAAAAAAAAAAATCTAATACACTAATCAAACAGATTCGATACTCCGATAATCAGAAAGTGTAGAATCGCCAACTATAATCACACTAATTATAATCAGTTACTAACTGTATCACATATTCTTGTCATATCGACTACAGCAATATTTGAACAGTTATTGTAACGATGCGTATTTCTCCGAGAGATTCTATTAACTCTGTGTAAAAAATGAAATTTTTCTCAGCGTGCATCAAGGTTATTCGCATACATTTCCCAGGCCAATCTGCGCCTGATGGGCCCGAACCAAGTGAAGAGAGGGTGGCTGTGCTGCGCCCTCGAATCTCTCCCTCTCTCTCTCTCCCTCTCGCTCTTCACGGTTATCAATGTTTAAAGACTATACGGAAGGGTGCGCCACTCTGCTGAACCCCACGCAGGGACCCAAGTGGCCGAGTCGGGGTACATTAGGGTTCTTTGAGAACACAATACACTTACACTTATACTCTACTATGCATGCAAACAGGGTGGATTCCGGAGCGCTCTGCTTGTCGAGAAGATATACGGTGGAAAAAATATCTGTGTATTCAAGTTCGGTATTATATTATACTGTAAGCATTGTGTCCGTATTTCACTCTCCTTCACGCGCACGACTCACGCCATCGTGTCACTCGGGAAGCCCTGAAAAATTGCGCAGCTGCAGTACATCGGGAGATTCTTATTTTCGTCATTATTTTTATCATCTTCGTCACCCGTCAGTTGTAAAAGGAATTGTTACAAATTGGATATTTATTCCGACAATTTGACGTTCACGTATTTATCATCGACGAACAACTATCGATTATATCATTCTTCGAGATTTGGAGTGATTTTCTCCTCGATCGATCGAGTGAAACTTCAGCTTGAAACGGTTTTTATTTCGCTACCTTGTACTTTAGAAGATAGTTGGAAAAATTACAGCGGATTATTCCAACAAACATTTGTTACACAGAAATTTCAAGCCTTCGACAAAAAGATGGAAAAAAAACTGTCGCTTGCAGAATCTTGAACGGACTGCATCACGAGAAGTCTCAGGAGTGCGGAAGAGAAAATTAGTAACTAAAAAAGAAAAATATTCGATGTAAAAACGAGTGGTTGAAGTTTAAAGTGGGAAGCAGTAATGAGGGGAGAAGATAAATTTCAGCACGTAAGTACAACAAGTATATACGTTTTTAAACTTAAACAAACGCGGGGGGGGGGAGAGAGAGAAAGAACAAAGAATGAAAATTGAGTGCTATATATATATATATATAGAAAATTCCCCCAGATGTTCAAGTGCTTTCGAATGGTATATAGCTGGAGTGTCACAGAAAGCTCAGGGAAATATACTCGTAAAGCTCGAGCTTGAACTTGCTACAGTAGCGTTTCTTTACCTTTTTTCCCGCTAGTCAAACGGTTCGTGTCGCCCGCGTCTTGAAACCGTGCTTGAAAATTTTTCCCACGTGTTTCTATTTATTTTCAATGTTTTCGTCTTCTCACCGCGGGCATAAAATATTCCCCAATACAGTTCCTTGACATCGCTTGAGGCCCTCAGCTACACCGGAGGGGCAAACACGAGCGCAATCATTCCGATTTTCAAATATATTCCCAGGAACGTTCGTCAAAAGAGCGTATAATTTGCATAAGTGACGCGTGCGTTTGTCAGGGTAGAAAAAAAAAATCTCTCCACACTTTACAGCGCAATATATTCATGCAAACTTCAAGCGTTGAATATTCTACCTTGTGAATACCTTGCCGTGATAATTTCGAAGTGTCGTTTTTTCTTTTTCTTTTTCTTTCTCTTAACCGCAGCATCGTCGATAAGCGTCAATTGGTTGCAAAAATTATGCGACTTTACGAGATTATTTTACATTCCTATGAATAGGGAAATATTACGCCACGGATGTAACGTTCGGAAAGTTGTACCTCGAAATGAAATATTTCCGTATACATGATTGGCATATTTTCATTTGTGAATATTACCGAGGAATTCGTATATTCGAAATATTCGGTCGGTTCGAATTGCGAGAGAGTCAAAAATAAAACTTATTTTTCAGAGAAAGGCAAATTTTCAATCGTTGCGAGTTAAATTTTTAAAACGAGAGTATCGCCTCTCTTTCCTCGTATCACGTACCGGGGTACTTTTTTTTTTTGTTTTTGTTTTCTATTTATTAACAATTTTCACAAGCGCTATACTCGAATGGATCCTTCCCCTTGCCGATACACGCAAGCGAACAATTTGGTCGCGTGATTTCGAACAATTTCAGTATATTTTTACGTCGAGTAGTTTCCGGCATCGGTGATCGGTTGAACGTAGCTCGAATCGGGAGATTGAACGACAGCGAATAAGAAGTACGGAGAGAAATTCCGGTCGATGATGAAAACGGGAGAGAAACGTTGAGAAAAGTTTACAAAGGGTTCGACGATTTCCTTCGCGAGGACTTTTGTAGCTTTTCATGGACGAGCCCTTCGAGCCGACAAGACAACCTTTCAATCCTCGCACAAGGGGGGTGATTTTTTAAAGTCAAGTGCTTCTCGGGGTGAGTATAGACGACAATTAATCATCCCCGGCGTAGAATATCCGAATGTATGCCTATTATGTATGTATATGAGAAGAACGATGAATTGTGTAATTTAAAAAATTGATTTTTCAGCTGAGGGGAGAAATTATTTTCCCGCGTCCGCGATTCCCTTTCACGTGTACCTACGTAGGTATAATGTAACAGGCATCGAGCTTAAAGCGACGAAAAAAAATTCAAGGGTCTTGTAATTTATCGTACGCCACGCCGCTGTAACAAAAAATAAGGGAAACAAGGGCGGAGGCGAGGTGGACAAATGTTTTTTGATAAAATATCAATTTGAATATTGAATATTCATTTTCTCAATCTCGTCGCGCACTTGGTATTAGCTCCCTTCGGTAACGAGGAGGGGAATGAAATCAAGCCGACATTTTTCAAACCTTCAGACATTATGTGCCGCATATCAAACATTTACTCGCGTCGAAACGAAACTCGTTTCGGGGTAAAAATTGACCGATATTATACGTATATATACGCAGGCGATACGTACGTCAATTTATCAGAACGAGCAAGTAATGTTGTTCCGTTGCTGTTTCATTTTCTCTACCCGAAGAAAACCTCCCGCAATCATTCAAAAGCCCGACTGAATCGTCGTAGGTACTTTAACGTCCCGACGCCAAAATGCGAAGTTAATTTCGAGCAATATCTATTCTGCAGATATACAAGTTCGACAAAAAAAAATACAAGACTTCGCCCAACTTTAACCGTCGTGCTGTATCGTCGCCTTTCGGTTATTGCATTGCTCGGAGAAAGGAAAGGAGATAAAAACGTACGTCGCTCTGGGGGAAATGCGGGACTCGCTTATGGAGCGGGAGAAAAAAAATACCGGAGGTGAGCTTCTGCCGTCGGATTGAATAGAGTAAAAAAGTGAAAATCAATTGCTACGAATTTCAGGGCTGCAAACTTGGCGCTCTTCTCATCAGATTCTGAGACTTGGTTTCAGAGATTTTTGGAAAAATTTCGACACGTCTTTGGAGTTCTTGTGATTTTAGAGAAAGGTAAAACTAAATCTGTCCAGGTTTTTTCTGATCGAGGTTGTACCTACGTCATAAGGAACAAAATACTGAAAAGCTGGGAAAATTCACGAATTGACTTTCTTTCGCATCGATGATAAAACTTAATACAGCGTTGTTCTAGATAACAAGTGATATTGATAATGTAATCAATTCCATGAACATTATGATTCACGATATTCTATCAGACAGCAATATTGAATTATACGCTTTCGGATAAGAAATATTTTATTTTTGTAATTTTTTAATAATCAAATTATTGCGTGAAATTCCTGGATTGAAATCTAAACTTAATTTCTAATCGAAATGGAATTAAATATGCAATTCATATCTTCCCGCATTGCATTCAGATATTCTTTTGTTAAATAATTCCGAGTGGATCCGATTAAATTCTTCTGCACAATAATGAAACGTTTCATGCGTCTGGGCCGCTTCAATTGTCAAGGTGAACTTTTAATTGGCGGGAAATAAAAGTTTTATCACCACGTGGAACGTGTAATTAAGTTTCAAATTCACGAATGTAAATATTTGAAAAAATTGCTTGACTGAATAAACAAAATTTCAATTTCACAGATTCATTCATCAGCACTTTATCGTTCCGATTATCAAAATTAAACGCTCTTCCCTGAAAGTATATTTGACGCAGTTAAATTACTCAAAGTTTTCTTCGCCAGGTTAATTATCCAGTTCAAGTAACTCTGATCAACCAACGTCAAGGGTTACATTCAGAGCCTGGACGAATATTTCCAAAGGAAATACACAACTCTGTTCAAACTGAAAAAACTCCCGTGCAGCAACAAGCGTTCGACTATACATCGGTTAAAAAACTCATCGACAAACTAACTTTCGATCCAACGATCTACGAAACCTCAATGATCGACTTGCTTCCCTCTCTCTTTCTCCCGTCAATGAACAGACGCGACGTCGACGTAACGAATATTAATGACAGCGGACATAACTTTTGATAAAGGAGTTCAGCGCGTGGTGTTAATAAATGTGATTTCCTGCCGCGTATCATCGGGGCTCATCTGCATCCCGCCCACTTGTAGCAATAAACTGTTATTAACTCGACTCAGCTGGTCAAAGTCCCGCAACCCAGACACGCGCCCTTTGCCTCATGGGCCGCCGACCTTATCGCGGAGACCAGAAAAGCTCACCCCTCTCGACGAGATTTGAACTTGCGAGTCAACTGACAAACAGAGGATGAAAACTGCGCTCACTCGAACAGCAACGGTCGCGATTAATCACTGCGGTGAATTATCGCCAGCCCTGGCAAGTTGGTCGAATCGCGAAGGGGAAAAAAAAAAGTCGAGGAAGAAACGTGCTAAATGACGAGTCGTTCGCGGCGAGAAAAGCGGTTGTTTGCTCTTGGACTTAGGATACGTACGGGTATGTACACAAAGACTGGTTGGCAGGATTCCCGAACGTATTCAGAAGCCGGAGTAAATGTGTGGATAACCATCCTGCACCGAGAAACTCGCGTCTACGGAATCCCCGTTACTCATCTTTAAAAGGCAAATAAAATTCACACTTGGCAAACTTCCCGCAGTTGGATACCGGTATGTGTTACCTAGTCATGCGAACCACGCACCCTTGTGTAGGTTATACACAAAGCTTACACGGGATACTCGCAGCTAATTTATACCGCACTCTTTATCGTAACCATCAGTCAGTTTAACGTCCTCGTTAATTTTCCACCACCCTTTTAAACTCGCCGGGTGAAATAATCCGGTTGTTTTTTACAAACTTTCCAAGCATCGCTCGTCATTGGCGAGAAATTTAATTTCTCCATGCTGCAGCGTGGGAAGCGCGAGGAGGAGTTCAACGGAAGGAGAATTTCGTTGGACGAATTTGCCTCTTCATAATACAGCCTCATGGGTGGGTTTTCGAAATTTACATGACGCAAATAAACGAGTGACTATCGCTATCCATCACGTATCCTTCAAACTCTTTTTTGTACCTATGAGAAGGAATTTCGGGAGGAGGAGGATCCTTTTCGCCGATCAATCATTCTCAATACCTATTGGGATATATTGGGAATAACGGAGGGCGGAAAAGGAAGGGTAAACTACGACGTATAATTCGCATCGCGCTGCTGTTGGTTTTTTTAAAGAAAGTTCGAAAATCTGTCTCACTTTCGGAATGATTGAAACCGCGACAAACTGAGTTAATGACAAAGTTGGGATAACGGCGGATTCTTGCAGTACGAAATTCAAACTTGGTGCAACTCATGACGCATAATACACCCCGAGGCCTAAACCGTAACCGAAATTTCAAGCTGTATAAGGTAATTTATGGAGGAAGAATAATCACGAACATCGATAACATTGGTGCCTGAAATGATAATTGAATCGTCTCTTATTGGAAGCGGAAAGGCTCTGCGGGGAAAAGGAAAGAATGAAGAGAGGTTGGAAAGGCGTTCGAAATTTGCAGGACAGCCCGTGAATCTCTTAAGGCGGAGACGTTCCATTAAGGAAAAGTATATTTGTGCCAATAGGCGGACGAGAAAAATGACAGGTCAAATTTATAAGGCTATTAGAGGGTCTCCGTCCCAGACTTTCCTCTCGCGGCCGTTATACCTAACGTGTTAAAACACAAATTGCCTGTCTCGAGTTACCGTCACCTCTTCGTTGCGCGTACAAGGCTGGAGAAAGAGAGAGAGATAAAAAAAAACCACGATATTACGAGCATACACAGCCGTACGTCGATCTGAAGTTTAATTTCCAAGTTCGTTTTTCCAACTTCGACTGCTGGTCAATAAAATCTCGCGTAAGCCGCTCAAGGGGAAGGGTATTGTTAATTCGGTAAAAAAAAAGTCACTTTTTTAAACATTTTTTCACAAGATACTGGCGATGTATTTTAAAGTAACGGATTACCATATTGTAGAGTAACATTTAAAGAATATTTTCTGAAAATTACAGTGGAAAATATTAAAAACTAAGCCCTTGGCAGCAAAACTCCGGACACGTCTCGAAAAAAAGTTGATTTGCGGTGACGGTTGTAACTCATCACTGGGTCATCTCAAATCACAAAATCAAATTGATTTTATTAGTTTATGAGTTTCCCCAAGTAACGCTATCAAGTTCTTTTTAAATTTTTTGATACTTTCTATTTTACAGTAACAAATTTGCCGATTTTTTGAAGCGAAAATCGCGGTTTTCACTCTCCAGTGTTACTAATTGTTGAAAAATCAATAAAACGAAAAAAACCTTTAAAAAGTGTCTTTTTTTAGCCGAATTAACGGTACCCCCCCCCCCCCCCCCCTTAAGAAAATCGGTGCGAATGCCGAATTCAGGTAACCCAATGGAATTATCGGTGAGAAAACGGAAAGTAGAGAATGTGGCAAAAGCACGTTTTCGCAAATTCCCGAATCGCCAGACTCGGACTCCACGCTACGTGAGCTCACATTAGCCATTATGTGTGGGCAGGAACAAGGGCGGAACGTAATGCGTTGACGCTTTGACGCTTCGACGATGTCGGGTCGCAAGGGAGGCCCAGTCTCGTCGGAATAATGCAGCCGTAGGTAATTGCGCGATTCTGTCTACTCCGATTTGTCAACGTCTAGTCGGTGCTTATCGAGCGCATGACGTTGTACAGAAATCACGTATGACGGCCTCTTCTGCGCGTTCAAGCGCGGTCATATACACTCACGAATCGCCCTCGAGCCTCCGATTCGACGATCGGTTATCCGTCCAATCGATATCTAATTCTGCCCCGTTTCGGAAAACCTCTTCGGCCTGTCAAATCGGATCACAGCCAACGGCAAGCTTCGCCGAAATTCCTTCGCCAGCTTGGCAACCGCAATTGATTTCAATCGCTGTAACTTTTCTGCACACGTGTCGAAAATACCTGATTTCAACATCGAACTTGAGCCAGACGACGATCCAGAATATCCGTGGCTCAGATCGATACGCTTATTTCATGCTGCGGTGCGGTCGATTTGACCGGATGATGATGTTTTTTGCGGTGTGATCGATCTGCGGAAATTTTGAACTCTTTGAAAATGAAACCCCATTGGGAAAATTGATCAAATCTTGGTAGTTTCAGTAACAAGGGTTCGTCTTACAAAACGATTTTTGAACGCTGTAAGCGCGAGGCCATAAATCCGGAGAACGTAAGACGTAATATATGCCATTAGACTCGAGCCCGGAAGCTCTTACCTTCCAGCTCAGACGTTTTACGACTTTAACCGCAAGCTTTGACCGGAGACAATGTTCACCTTTGCGTTTCGCCTTCCGGCTGGTCTTAATAATTGCAGATAGTGAAGAACGTTCCGTTAGATTCTCGTAATTATTCGCACCTACGAGTCATTTTCCAAGATAAAGTACAAGCATTGAGATTCGTCAAAGCAGACGGAAAGCTCGAGCGGTAAAATCCTGTATATATATATATCGAATGAGTTCACCTTATCGCAGCTGAAGGAAACGGCAAATATCCCGAGGATAAATTCTTCGTTTCTGACGCGAATCCTGCAGCGCCATTTACTCGTAAATTTATGCCCCATACTTCGCAGGGTAATATTGTCGAGTATTTGCATTCTGCTATCACCGTGGTCATTTGCGGGAATAAGGTGGTCGGTGGGTGCCAACCGCGAACGGGCTCGTGGTAGGGCGCGTGCCTAAAGTTCATGGAAAGTTTATGGAGACGATGATAAACGAGCATCCAGGTATGGCGAGGGTGGACTCGCCGGCGCATAGACAGGGGTCGTTATTTTGGCTCGGACGTGTCCCACGGTGAAAAACGTCCCCGCGTCAAAATAGCGCTTCGACGACAGGCAAGAAAATCCGAGAAAATCCATTTCGTACGGAACATCGTTTTCACTCTGGTAATCGGCGATGATTGCCGTCGTCGCGTTAAAAAATCATTTCTTTCCTGAGATAAAAGCGCGAACAAGGAGACTAAAGGCTGAGTATACATTTTTTCTTACAGAAATTAAATTTTTCTTTGACGAAATGTTTTCATCGGCTCACTACTCGCACGATTATAATGTGTGCTAAGTAAGTATTACCTGATGGCTAATGACTGGCCCATTGTTTGAAATTCTAATTAATATCCATCCATTTGTCGAACAATGTGACTCTCGAATACCTTGGACGATTCTTTTGCGTCTTATCCTCGTATTTCCCGAACCAATGAGCGAGGTAGGTATTCGTTGTAGAAGAATGACTAAACGTTCGTACAATTCTCGACACGAAGACGGCGAAGAGTGAATCCAGAGCACCGAGTTGTAAGAATTCCAAAATCTAAAAGTACGCGCAGCTTTATTGTCACGATGATATTCGAAAGATGGAAACACAGCTCAAACTTATTTCAGAGTTTTGAATAGCGTGAAGAATATTCCAACCTCTCCTAAATTGAAAACTGCGATTTCTGTACGAACAGTTTTTGTAATTGACGGGTTTATCCTCAGCTCAATGGTATTGGCGAGGTGAATAAAACGGCGTCGGGAGCAGTTCTAAATCTCGCCAAAGTATTTTCAAACGGACAGTTATGTTATATTACGTCAGGTCCGGAAGTAGACGTCCGATGCAGCTTGCAGAGCTTGTCCGGACGCTCGAATACCGGTTTCCAGGGCCCTCGGAGTCCGTTCTGTTTGCAAAACCCTTGAGAAGAAATTGAATGCTTAGGCGAATGACGGTCGCCCGGCATCGCGAAGCCGTTAAGCATATCCGCGTCCCTCGCTGAGTTCGTATAAACATACATAAACTGTACACGGACGAGCGCCCCCCCCCCCCCCCCCCCCCTCCGCCGCTACCCTTCACCCCGTCATTGACGAGTCATTCAGGGATGTCAGAATGAGCTCGACGAGGTTTCCACCCCCGTTTCACCCCGCAGGGAACGAACCGCCCCGTCGAGCTACGCTCTGACTCACCGCCCTTGGGGATAGGCCATTATTAATTCACCGTGAGATGAAACGGAATTATTTCTCGATCCGGCCTCGATGTCGAGGTTTAGCGTATGCAGATTGAGTGCCGTTTTCCGAATATCTCTACCAAGGTCCCACGGCTGCAGCATCGAGGGATCGAAAGGTCGGGAGTTCGGGTATTGCTTTTAATTGAAAGACGCGTCTCGGGATGGAAACTCGTTTCTCAACTTGGAATCAAACACGCTCCGAGTCATCGGCGGGAAATCTTTACGCTCTCGTAAGAGCGGAGAGCCGAAAGATCGAGCTATGGTTAATTCCTCCTTACACACAGCCTTGTATACTTTCTTATTAGGAAATAAAACGGACTGGCAAACATTTGCCCGTAGGATTAATAAATTATTCTAAAGCAAATTAAAGTTTCTTTGCACGGGAGAAGAAGGAGGACGAACTCTTCTCGGCAGCAGACCGAGAGGCAACGCCGCCGACGTTCCGAGTCCGTCCCTCGTCGATTGAAGGGGCGATTTTTAAGACCCGGTAAAACGGGAAAAGCTTCTATTTACTCTCTGCCTTTCGGATACGGGTTTCTCCGATAGTGAAAAGAGCCGCACACCTCGGACCGCCTGTCGTATTGACAACGATCGAGAAGTTTTCAGTTACACGATTTGCGCTCCGTTGCGTTTCCCAGTTAACCAAATTACCCTCCTTCCGTTAGACTCGCCACGCGAAATTTGCAGCCGACACGGAAAGGGGAGGATATTGCACGAGTCGGTAAAAAATCATCCCAGATTCCATTGATAAGCGATCCGATCACGAAACGCCAAATGACGGTTCATCCTAATACTTCTCGTCTTGATTCAAAGCGGATGTTGTGCTCTTTCGAAATTTTCTTCGAGCCTCGATTGACTCGGCGTAATATTTTTCTTGTCGATCCTTCTGATATAATCCGTTCGTTATAATATAAACATAATGTATAGTATAAATTTCCGACCACTTCCTCTTACATTAAAGCTCGCAAAAGAGCTGAGTTCATACGAAGCATCGTACACGGATGCCTGGACACGCGGGGGTAGGTATGCTGCTTTGGTAAAAGCTCTCGATTTCCACCGCGTGAAGATATTTGAAACCCGTAGAAAGCCGGGGCTGAGAGGCGGGCATGAAAAGTATGTGATTTTCTGGGGTCGTTCAACTTCGAGCGGACAAAGAACGACCCTGACAATAACCAGGTTCGAAATGTCTTCTGGCCGTTCCTGTCATCGGCAGATATCGCCCACCGCGGTTCCCGAGTTGATGGATAGACGCCTCCGAGTCTGGATCCACTGCTCCTCCCCGTTTTCGCGTTGGTCACCGAGTAAATGCCCGTTTTTTTCCCATTCCCCTCTCTCTCTTTTTTCTCAATAGTTATTTAGGGTGAGATTTTGCAGCAGGGTTGGTTTTTGCCTCGTCGATAATGGCCGTCCCATGGCCGATCAGCCTCGCTGCTGCTGCTGCACAGTTGCCAGGGGTGCATAGCGTTAAGTGTGCCTCGACGATTCCCAATTCTCTCGTGTCATCGAATTTCCCCGATTCGTTTCGACCCCGTCTTATGTCTCCCGTTTCACCTCACCCTCGCGATGAAGCTATTTACGACATTCACCCCTGCGCTGCGCTGCGTCGAAGCCGAACAGATAACCCGCACCACCCTGCTAGACCACGCGGTTAAAACGTGGCTTTGAAAAAAAAAATTGAGTCGGGTACAATTCTAGGGGAAGTAGAAGCTGCCGTAGAATGATACTTAAAATCGATCGCTGTAAATTATTTTACCCATCAGGGTTTTTTTTTTTCTTGGATAATTTTCAGAACGTAATTGCATACTGACCAAGGCTTTCAGGAGGTACAATATAAATGCGAGTATAAGAGGAACGAAATAGTGAGTGTATTTTGAGAATTTTCATGTCGACAACCAATTATTCTATTGGAGTTTGTTTTTGTTCAGAGATATGTTGATCTACCATCCTTCGCACATTTAGTTATTTTTTTTTATTACACTTAATTTACAGAAAGAATTTTTTTCGACAATAACGGCAACTATTTCACTCGACGACATCTTTTTCGATTACCACGGCATCTAGAAATGACTCAATCGATTCGCTTCAAATTTTGAGACAGTGTTCCTCGATCAATTATCCTTACTGCCGCGATCTCAGTCTTTTGCAATTATCATATTAAGTTTTTTATCAACGTTATTGCTAATAGCAAAGCTTTGTAATAACTGTTACTGGTGACAAAAAAAAATATATATATATACAAATGCAGCTCATTCTACATGCTTTTGATCAAAACATAACCCAGTCGGATCAAATGATCTCAGATGAATTGATGATTTAAATTCCTAAAATTCACCAAATTTTTCAGTCCTCTCGTACACGTTCGATTCGTACCCTCTTAAAGTGCATAACAGCCTCGATTGCAGGACACTGACGCATGCAGCTCAGTGTGAGTTCCGCACGTTGAGTACGTATGAGATTCTACTGATGTTATCGATATTAGTTAATACCACAGATTAGCCGATAGGGTCACAAGCTAGATAGGATAATGTGCCCCGTGAGTAATGATCAACGGTAGGTGGCATCTGCTTTGGCCGTAGTCGTTAACGTACTAATTGAAATCCAATTAGTATCGCGAATTCTGTAACGTACTGTCGGCGAACCGATACACAGAATATTTTCGTCCACGGGTGTAAATCCGGCTGGTTTAATTGAAACTTGTATGTATTTGCAGGAGTCGTGCCAGTTGCTTAAAAAATCTCATTCACAGAGAGTTTTATCGTTTCAAATGTCAATCAAACGTTTATACGTAGTTGTATTGTAATAGTCGCTCGATGTTTCGAGGAGCGTTATTCGGAGCTCTTTTGCGTTTCGCTTGACGTGCTGATCAAAGATATCGACGGTTATATCAACTGAACAAATATTTATTCACCGCAACGTGCGTTTAATTGAAGCTTCGTCCAATCAACGGAGCCTATTACGACTGCTCTTTGATTGCATCGTACCCGAATGGCTTTTTTTTAAAAATTTTATTACGAATTTCAAGAAAATTCCAATAATTGCGAGGAAATAGAGAGAATCGAAAAGCGTATTTCGGTATGCTGTACGATTCATGCTCACGTCTGACGGTTTCCACTTTTCTGCACGCCGAATGTAAAAATTGGAAACGTTATAATTACATTTCAAGAGCTGACGATAAAAATTTTCTAGACCCCGTAGCACGGCGAGCACACTCTTTCAATTTATTTAAATGATGGTGATAAAAAAAAATGTGCATGCATAAAAAATAACAAAATCGACTGTTAATTACTACAGCTGCGAGAATTGCGTGCTCGTTAACTCGTTGCAAATGAATCGGTGTCAAGTGAATGAAAAAGATTTAAATCTATTTTCAAAATCCCGAGTAATTTATTACATGCATTCGCGAAAGCATTTAGCTCTTCCCCGAACTTCCTTCCGCCGGTTCAAATCCGAATCCAAATTTGGTCTTGTAGAACTGTATCACATTTATATTGTTTCGTATTCTTCTTACTCTTAGCGATGTCTGGCCGAATTTAGTTTCTCCAGAAATTTAATTTAATTTACTTAAACACCATTTTGAAAAACTACCAGCTCGAACGCATGACTCACGTGACCTCGTTGCTAATGAGGACGACTTTTGACGTTTGAACATCATTTGAAAGGGTACTAATTAGGTGGACTCTTAACTTCTTTTTTTTTCACAAAAATTCCAACTTGACGATAGACCGTCGGCCTGAATTGACTCGGAATTTTTAACTCAAGTATGTATTCTCCCGGAAGAATATTTCTCTCGATCTGAACTTAGTTTAAAATTTGTTCGTGAGTTTTCTGTCCGTTCTTGGTTATTTTGAACAGGGAGAAAAGTTGAAAAACGACCGTAATGATCGTTTCACAGAACACTTTCTGAATATAAATAAATTCCGGTATAAATTAAAATTAACATCTGCTCTTCGCGGGTCGTTTTGTTTCAACTAAACTCATAGCTGGCTACTGTAAATGGAAATACCAAGGCCTCCGGGCGGATAGCAGAGTTGGCCAAAAAGGCTGAAGGCTGAATATGAACGCGAAACTAACCACCGAGATATTTTTCCACCCGGTGAAATCCGTGGATAATCTCAGCAAAGGAGTGCAAAAAGGAACGCTCTCCCTGTCCCGCTTTTACTCTTACTCTCCGACTCTTTTAATCTCCCTCTATTGCTCCTTCTCCATCTTCTTCTTTTTCTTTTTCTTCTGCTTTTTATTTCTCCTCGGCGAAGTTTACCTAGGAAATTACACGCAGCCCTGCTTTATAATTTAACTTAATCAAATTTGTTCGTCGCTAACGAATATCCTCCCGAGTTAATACTATAGCTGAGCGTGATCTTGATGTACAAAAGCTAATCGAAACGAATGAACCGCACGAAAGCATTATTTTACACCCTTGCAGAAGTGGAAAAAATGTTCAAGACCATTAATCACTTTATAATTACAAGGAAAGTCGGTCATCAATTATTACTCGGCCACTTCCGAGCCGCCGGAAATAAAGCTTCTGCTTATATATCCGTACCTACAGTACACGAGTTTTCGCTTGAGTGAACAGAGCTTAACTCAAAATGAGAGATTGACCAAATTTCGGCCAAACAGTCGACATGTGATTGCCCCTTTAAAGCATTGTTAATTTTACCCTAAATTCGTACGATTCCGAAGCTTAACAGCAAATGTATAAATATATTTGCGAGGGAGAATTCGAGATAAACAAAGAACCGAAATAGAAACTCGGCGACTGATTATTTACAGGATATGCGCGTGTAATCGAATGTTGTAGGTTAATCCGTTTTCTTACTTGCCTGAAATTCGATACAACAATGCCATCGACATTAGCCACGGCAAAACAAAACAAAGTCGAAATCAACCCTCCCAATTAATCCCGTATCAATTTTCCGACTCAGAAAACATCGCCGTTCGCGCGCGCTAGGGTGTTCAAAACAATTCATCAGCCCTCTCACCCAGGTTCAGTCGATACAGCGCCCACGGCTTATGCAGCACGTCCCATGCCGGGGGTGGAAGCCCGAAAAAGCACTTGATCTCTCATCCAAGATTCGAAAAACATCATTTCCTCGTTATTTGCTATTGTTATCTCGGATAATGGCTCGTCGGAGCTCCTTTCTGAACAAAAATATAACGCTCTGAATTATTTGGCGGCAGAAAATACAGTTCTGTAACCGAGCCATATTTCATTATAGAAAACTTTCTTTGCCAGGATCTTGAGCTACGACTCGATGTGATAGAATTATTGCGTTACGGTTTGCACGAGGCTTTTTTTTTTTTATACATACTTGCGTTTCTCTTGGGGTTATTTATCGAAACGGTATCGCTCGGGTGAATGGGTTAAAAAAAACTAATAACCACAAAATAGAAGGATCATAATATGAAATTTTCAAGAATGCCAGCACCTGATTCGTAGAATTTTTAAATCTGAAAAGTCGAAGTGTGGGTATAAGAGAAGTCAGAAGAAGTGGATAAAATTATTGAAATCGAAAACAAGAGAACCGTTCGAATTTCTGTACAATTTCTCTCAGATTCAATATTTAACGTGCCGATTCTGTATTTACTCTTCTGTACTCCGACTTTTCTATTTCTAAACTTTCTAGACTTTGAAATTCTGTAAATTAGATTTTCACACTCTCGAGAATTTGGCAACCCACTTCAATCTTTGCGGTTTTAATTTAAACCGTACCGCTATTCACGTTCCCGGTACAAACCCACTCGGAACTATTTGGGACCATTTTCGCAGAAATCGACGGTTAAATTCTCCATCAAATGATACTAACCTAACGCAGCCCACCCTAGCATACCTAATTTAAGAGTATTTCAATACCGGATATGAAATCCCTCCGCAGCGGCGAGGAATGTTAAATATATTTCAGTCCCCGGTTCGCTGTTACACAAGCGAAGGGGGTTTTCGTTCCGCATACGCGATGCGGGGCCGGGAACGTATGTGTAAACTTGGGAATCTTGGATCTCGTCGATGAGGAACCGGCGTCGTCCCCAGTTTGCCGGATCGTCGGGCGAAACGTACGTGTGCGCAAACCATAAGTGAAACTACCGGTGAGGAATCTGCATACGACGCGAGTTGCCACTCTGGCAGAGAACCCGAGTCCCCGGGGTGAGCCACCACTCCTGGGGGACTCCCGGGGACTCCTAGTGCTTCTCAAACAAGGCGAACTCCCCCTCGGAGTTGTCCCTTTCATCCTTCATTACCCAGCCAACCGAGCCTATGCCTGCCTTCGTCCTCCTCGAGTACATCCTCGCGCGGCTTTCCGAGGACCTAGAAGTTATCATCGGCTACCGCGCGTTTCTACCTAACGAATCGGTGAACGTCTAGGAACTGTTGAATATTCAGCTCGGTGCTGAGTCCTTGGCAAAAACGCGGATGATATTGCCGTTGGTAGCGCCGTAATGCAGGCATCTTCCATCCCTTGGAAATTTCGCCGCGGTCGTATATCTTCCTGGTCTATACGTTACGGGTACCTGCCGAAGAAAGTTTCCTCGTCTCTTTCCGCGGATCTTATTTATTATACATACATTTGTTATCGCTCCAAAGGTCTCAAGTGGGAGAGAAAGTGTGGTTTTGTTTCTCAAACATGTCAAGAGTTTTACTTTTCCCCGAGATACGCGGTATTGAGCCGCGGTGATGGCGGCAAGGCGTTGGTCCTTTCGAACAAAAGTCGTATATCGTATACCCCGAGTACAAGGTGAAATATGTCTTGGACAGAACCGGCGAAGGAAACAGAGCCAGTCGTGGGTTGGGCATCCAATTTCAAAGTCATACGATGCTCGAAGAACCTGTTCGAAGAAATTTTCGCACGATGATCACTGACGACGAGCGATAGCGATCATACGCACCTCTGTGACACTTATTTTCCTACCTCGTTCGACAAACCGAAATTCCGCAGTATACAGATGTAGGATTTAACCCGCACGTGCGTGGATGGCAGAAAATCCATAAAACTGACATCAATTTCTCACAGATAAACCGAGGGGGAAGTAGAAATATTCCCCATCGTTCGTCAAATGCGAATTCAGAATTGAGATGCAGGTATTCTTCGGCTCGTTTCCTCAAAATATCCCGGCTGCGTCAGCAATTGAATAATCGGGCCCCACCGGGGTGAATAAACTTGACAAATAAGCAAACGGTATATAAGGCGAAAAGGAGGTTGGGTATCGAGGTGAGAAAAAATGAAAGGAAGGAAGGGGTCGAAGTCGATCCCGCCCCACGTAGCAGACAAATGTCGACTTTATCGGACCATCGCGCATCTGCTTGTCCCCAGACCGTCTTTGCTATTCCCGATCCATTTCAGCCCCCGCGGCATCGAAGCCCGATATTTGTTACAATTCTTATCATACGTCAAATTCAGCTGGCACTGTATAAAGGCGCGTGGATATACCTGCACAGCTAATAATAACGGTCAACCCCATATCTGTCACCCTGAACCCCCTCCGATTGTTCAAAGATTGCCAAACCGAGGGTGATGAACGGACGCGATAAATCCTACCTCTTTATAGTTCATATAAATAGGTATAGGTATGGGGTAGGAAATGCGGAAAATAGGCCCGTCAGTCGAAGGCAATCATCGTTTCTTTCCTTATTGAAAATTGCCGTACATACTCAGAGTCAACGACGATACCATTTTCCCCGCCATTGGAACACTGCGATGTACAAATGTTCAACTCATTGTCGGTATAAGTACACTACAAGTGATCGTTCATTCGCTGTCAGTATCCGACAATCATCTGATGCGTGGTGCGAACATTTGCATGTTGCCAAAGTTGCCTGACATTTCCTTATAGTTTATTTCGGGGGACTTTGAAAGTACGTATTATATCGTCAAGTTATCAGCCAGTGACACCGGATGGACACCGAACGCAGTCTGTTGAAGTATACGCGAGATACATTCGAGAATTGTGGATGGGGGACCAGCATTGTCTGTCGGTTCTCTAGAATACACGTGACACAACCTATGAGCCCGACGACCTAGATATCAATTACAATCACACCAATCAAGAGCCTCTGTCTACATAAACAGCGGTGAAACGGGATACAGGCAGGTGAACGGTGTTGGATGACTGGGCTTGAAATGACGTCCTCTCGGTGAAATTCGTTCCTAGATCCTCTGGCCGTACATAGCTGCGATTCCAGGCCTCGAGTGAAGTGTCAAACTGGCGATGACGGTGAGTATTGCACAATTGAAACCCAGGGAGACGATCGGTTTGTCGATGATCCGATCCCTTTAGAATATCGCGCTGCTGATAATGCTGGCTTGTTTATTATCCTCTCGGACGCTAAAAGACGGACGTTGAATTGCCGGGTATTCGTTGAGTACACACATACCGATATTTGAGTTGGATCTATGACGGCAAACTAGCACTAAGTTTTCATTTGATTATGAGTTAGTAAAACTCTGAGCAGTAAAACTCTCAAGTTTCCGCGCTGCAACGATGTTTGTTTCAATCGTGTCGGAAAGTGAGGAGAAATCTGGGAAAAAGAACTTGTTGGTAGTAAGAAATAAAAAAAAAAAAACGTAGAAGGAGGAAAAGAGCCTCCGTACAGTAAATATCGTCAGAATGCAATCCAATCAGTGATTAAAACGAAAAATCTCTATAAACTTTTGCTTTCCCAGATTCATTCAGACCTTATGCTTGCAGTAACCTCAACCTGCACCGTGTTTGAATGTACGATAAAAGGTCCAAAGAGAGCACGCAACAGACCGAGTTGGGTTACACGGTCTCTTAACTGAAGCAACAAAAATTTGAAATAACATGTGCTAAAAGCTCAGCAGCGAGAGAACATGACATTCGAGGTGGAGTCATTAGTCAATTTACTTTTTACGAGATTTTAGCCAGGATTATACAGAGAGTTACATTTCATAACATGCACTCGCAATGACCACCTTGTAGGTCCACTCCAGTGTTTACAAATGGACTGTAATAACCGCGTCAATGGACGTTGGTGTCCTTTTACGACATGTTAAACCAACGACATGTGCAAGCTTCATACTTCATTGCGGTAGCGAAAATGATCAGACACATTCCTGTTTTCTTCAATATTACAATTCCAAATGTAAATTGAAAAAAAAAAATTCAGCTCAAGGACGTAAATTTTGCCCGTTTTACCCCGGGTCGTTGGAACAGCGGCAGATTCCGTGGCGGTATATACAGCAGAAATCGATTAAGGCGGGTAGCAATTAGCTTCTTGCATAATCAACGTGACTGCTGAGCTGGTTGGGCGAATTCGGGACCCACTAAACAAGATACGAGGATTCGGGAGCCAAGGAGCAGTCTCTAACGACCTCTAAATCGTCTTACCGCTGGTATACGATTCTGTTGGTACATTCGAATTAGCCCGGTTGGAACGATATGCAACCAATAAAGCGAAGCGCAGAGGAAGGCGGGCGAGGATACACGCGGTGTTTGCGGGAAGAGTTAGGGCGTAAAGTGCGCCTGTGTGTCTATTTGCACTGCGCAACTGCACCTTCTTCGGCGAATATTATATACGGAGGTATAATTTGCTTACATCGTTGGCTGATACGAACGAAAACCAATTGCATAACTTTGCAGCGCTGTTATTTACTCTTCCCTCCCGCTTCCCAGAACTTTTCCGAGGTTGAAACAAAACAGATAGATATACGTATACCTGTAGGGTACGTGGTTGTTTATTTGCTAGGTGTGGATGGAAACGTGCTCGGGATGCATAAGTACGCTTTCGCCTAGCTTATACGTACACGTAGGCGACGATAAGAAGTTGCTCTGGAAAATTACTTTAAATTGTCTGGTGAGTATCTCGCGTTCGTTTCGCTGCAGCGTATGTATAGGTCATAGTCTTGAATCTCGGTACCGCGATACCGTGGCGCCCGCCTTTTCTGCACTTTTTTATAATCACAGGAAATAACGATCAAGCAAGTCCAACCAACGAATAAACGAGTCAAGTTTGCCCCGTCCTTATTTTATTGCATCTTCTCCGTTTTCTACTTCCCTTTGCAGGCTATTATGCCATAATACTGACGGAACAAGATACGTGGAAGAGCGGAAGAAAAGAAGAAACTCCCTATTCTGGACCATCGGTACAAGCGACAATGAATTTTTTCAGAACGCGTTTCTCCCGCCGTACTTGAAGAGACCGGTACAGAAAACGGAAAGAGGCTGCAGCAGGATTCTGCAGGCGTTGGCTGTGGCAGGCTGAAAAAAGGATTCCTAACGAAAATTCGATGTCCGACGTATTTGCGACGCCTCCGAAATACGAGCTTCGCTATTGTACACGTATCGATGTACGTTTGCGGTATTGAGTCGGTATGCGGAAGGCAGTTCTTCCGCAGCGAGGTTCTTCAAAATTGAGACAATCGTACCAACGATAAAACCGGGATTGCTTTGCGTACCTTTAAATTGATCCGAACGCTTCTTTGCCTCTCTTTCCTTTTTACACCCGCACTTTATACACCTACATCTAAATCCGCGGCAGACTTTACGGCGCACTTGTGCTGGCTAGATAGCAGATAGTCACCCTTTCGTTCAGTTCCCTCCTTTTTTCTGAAAAATTACTTACAGGTATTCTAGTTTTTTGCAATCCTCTGTTTCGATTTCGACATTAGATTTCCTCGCACTGCATATATTTGAATGCATTTGAATTTAGGTCGGAGAATTCACCTCTTGAAATATTATCGCACCGTTCTCTGATCACTGCAACATTAATTTATTTCCAGTTACATTGAATACCGAATTCTTTAACGAAAACGGATGTAGTCAGAGATGATTCATTAGGAGTCGCAGTGGCGTTTATTGAGAAATATAAGATCAAAATGACAGGATCAAAATATATTCTCAAAATTGCTTGAATACTATTCGACACCTTTGAGTAATAAAAGAAATATTTTAAAGCGATGCAGTTTTCAAGCAAACCATCAGATGAAGAATCGTGAATAAATTTCGCCTGCAATATTTTCTTCTTGTTCGCGGGCATAGTCGTCATACACCACGATTCCGGAAAAATCAAAAATGAACGGCCACGATCCTATCCCGCCTCCTCTTTCCGGCCACCGTAATCCGGCCAGCAGGAAGTCTGGGTAAACGGAATCCGTCGTCTTCGGCAAGGTCTACGCGGATAACCTTTTAGTCTAATTAGTCGCATAAAATTACCGTTAATACAATCGCAAAATGAAAACCTGAATCCGTTGGATGACTGCAGTGATTTGACCGTGAGTTTCACCCCTGAGGGGTTTCTGGTGTAGTAGCAAGAACGATTTTTTTCACCTTTCTCCGTGTTTCCATCCGTCATTACTTGCGCGCAGCGATCAAAGAGCATGAATTAAATTTCTCATACAATTGGGACTGACGCTATTCTGAAATAATAACGTTCAAACGTAAATAAATTCATCGTTCGAGGTACCGGATGTAATTCAAAATTATCCAGTAGTTCACGTAATCCGTTTATGTATACGAATTTATGCCCTATGACATTATTTTTCCAAGAAGTTCGGGCCACGAGAAACGTATGCCGATGTAACGCGCTTAACATAAAATACGTGCAAGCTACGTTACTTTGATTAACTTCCCGAGTGGCCTTAAATATGTATCAAGGCAACAAGGGGATTTCTCTATCGCCTCTCTCATCAGGTTTTGTGCTCGTTATGGGTCTCTAAAAATTTTCCACCGACATTTCGCGCCTCCCTTAGATATCCGAAGCCCCCTCGCATCCATTCTCGGCTTCATGGGTTTGATCAAAAGTTCAAAAACTGCCGCGATTTAGACACCCTTAGCTCATCGTCGTTAAATTATCCTCCGTCGCTTTTACAGCTGCATGTCTATACACACAGCAAAATTTTCCCCTTTCCATGAAACGACGCCTCGTTCACGGCTGGTGTCATAATTTTCGCCTCTCCCTCTCGCGTCGGTCGGATGCTACAGGAAATTGATGGATTGTCCAACCTATCGGGCAGATGCGATGCAGGGTGAGGGCTTCTCGGCCCCGGTTAAACGCTAGCTAGATCTTACCCCACAAATCTTATCTCAGCTAAGGCTGACCGATCTGTTGCGAATCGCCTCATGCGTGGATTCAGCTGCTGTCATTTTCAGAACTTCTTAACCCAACCGTTGTGAAATATCGTAAGAGTAATTGGTTATTATTTGCGAAAAATCTGCACCCTGAAGGCACAAAATAAATTTTCGAATTGCTCGGACGATATAGACATTACGAATAAAATATTTGAGAAATTTGATAATCGGCCTTTGTCGCCTGGCAGGTGTGTTTTCGTTTATCTGTTAATTCTAAGTACATCAACTTCGTGCAGGTGGACTGAATATCGTAAAAATCTCTTTTTGTTCTTTACTTTTAAGCATCATTTCCATGTGATACGATAAATTCCGGAAACGAGTATCTTCTTCGATACCTCTTCAGCTAAATTTTGACAATGCACAATTCACTCGGACTAACTATTTCAAACCCTCGGATATTAATTTTCTGTCACTTACCGTAGGATAAGCGGTGAAGGAATTTGATTCGACACTTTTCATCTTAGAATTGTGGAACTTTTGAAAGCATTCTCGAATCATTTGTCTCTGAGTAACCGCGGAGTTTGTCCCTCGATAAAATGCATCTGTAATAGATATCCAGGATACGCATCGGCAGAATAAAGAGGTAAAAGTGTATGCGCCGTTCCAGCGGAGTCCCTCGGGATTTCTCAATAACCGTATATTCAATACTTTACTGTTCACAGTGTTCACCTCCATCCGTTTAATAACCGCAGGTGCGACGGCTTCACGCTGCACTTGTATTCCTTCATCCAAGCGCAAAGGGTCTCATTGGCATCGTTAACGTCGCACTGAAGGGATCGATCATTTTACTCTATAATTGCAAACGTTTTTCCGGAGCTCGAGTAATCAGCGTTAATGTTCTCTCCATGCATGTTTTAGAATTCCCTAAGCTGTGCCAACCCGCTCCGTTGCCACAAGATAACGTATCTTTGCAATAAAAAATTCCTCACCTTTGCCTGACTGAAAATCGAGTTTTGTACCGCGGAGCAGAAAAATTTTCTCAAAAATTTCCTGGATTTGCCCGGTTTTCCCCAACATGTACAGGCCGCCCTTTGTACGGGAATAAGTAGTGAAATATGATATTGGGGAGAATGAAGACTAGGTCTAAGATCGTATGAAAACGGCGACCGCGAAACGACGACCCAGGGTATTAAACAGGGTGCAAAAAGGTGCAGAAATGGGCGGTATGCAACCGCCTTCATTCCAAGTAATTACCGTCCCTTTCACAGACTTTCACGGTACGAGTGCTTTGAGAAGGATAGAACGAGGGCGAGGGTGAGATGAAGAGATATAGAAGCGTAGAAAGAGACAGAGGGAGGAAGAGTGAGTTGATTAAATGATTAAACACACCCTGGGGCGTCTTTGCATGAAACTCTCGTGATTATTATCTTCGAATTGCATTAACTTTCAGTTTTATTCGCATTTAAAATTTCTCTCTGTAATATTAATTTCCATTTCTTCCGCTCTTCGTTTCTCTCGTCGCCAAGCGTCTAATAAGAGGGGGCTATCAAACGGGCGACTCAGAAAATATCAATTAATCGCAGGGTACATTTCCACGCGCCATTTACTAGGCTGCAGTCGGATCGTTATTACCCTTAATGTGGCGATATTTCCCTCTGAAACGTGCAAGTATTGCCTTATGAAAAAATCCAAGCATTTCCGTAGCGTGTGGAAATGTAACGATCATATTTAACCAGAGCTTTCATTACGAAACCGTCCGACCGGGGGATGGTTCAAACAGATCATTAAAAGTTACGGACTTCTTGGCAGGATTAATCACGAGATCTTAATCCTTGAGAAGATCCGTCGCTGGACAATTCACTCGAGTGTCATTTCATTTTTGATCTCCAGTCGCTGTCTGCGAAAGAAATCGAATATCAAGACGATAAACTTTACCTCGTCGGTTTAACGCGGATCTATACGTACCGAAAGAAATGATGAATTGCTGCACTTTATACACCGTGTCTGTCGGTAATATATTTATACGTATGTATGTGTTACAGCAGGGTAGGTAGATATACGAGTAATGCAAAGCAAACGACGGGAAGGGAATCGCTTTCTTTGCCATTCATCGTTAGACGTGAAAAACTTTATTCTTTCTCGTTATCCTTGGGCTTTGGGCGGGATTTTATTTCAAATTATTCACTTTCCATCATCGTCGTGTATTCGACGCTATTCGTTTCGACAAAACGAAACTGATATAATTACATTCCAGTACGATACCTCCGAGTAATAAATCTGCCAAGATCTTCACCTTTCCTTTCCTTGCGCGTTATCAACGTTTCAAATGTTGTCATAATTTATTGCGTGCCATACGCTGTTCTGTATACATAAATTCTACCTGAATTACACGCGATAAATCATTGTGCTGATAAATGCGGGCAAGTATAATGCTTGTATTTTACGACTTCCGTTATACCGGTCCGACAATAATTATCACAAATCGAAGGAATCGGGTGCAAATAATTTTCACATTATTCATTGTCACCTATCCTCTTAACTGCTGTCTGCACTTATACATCCTATTGAATTTCTTCGCCGTATAGACAGCAGGTAAGGCTTCAACGAGGATGCACTTGGATGGTTCAAACGTTCAAGATATTTGACACGCGTTATAATGATGCGCCACGTGCCATATGGTTCACCTCACGCAACAGGAGTTACGCTTTGCGAACTCGTCAAGTCCTTGGCAAAGTCAGGTAACTTTCGCCATCCGACGCGTACGCATAATATACTCGTATATTCACCAAGTAAACGGCATTGCAACTGTTGTCAATTCAAGCGATGCAGATATCAGATTGGATGATTATCTACACAAAGATTCGGGCAAAAATTTAATTGAATATACAAACTGAGATCCATAGAGATTAAGAATGATCAGCGTCACCGCGATCGCTGTGTGATTCCATTACGAATCGTACGTCACATTCATCGATTGAATGTGGATTGCATTTCTGTGAAGAACTTTTGACCTTGTATTGATTAAAATTAAATTTTCATCGAACTTGACGCAGATTGTGTTCCCAGAGTTACCAAAACCGTACAATGGGCTAAAGAACCTTTTACAGGCAACTCTAGTTCCTCGTCCAATCATTACAAGTTGACCGACCGTACTCATCCGGATCTGAGCTCTGTAAGAAAATACTATAATAGAAATAAGCGAAGACGCGACCCGCTTTGATCTATGATATAGCAAAGATCAATAAGCGTAACGATAAATATTACATGAACACGAATGCTCTCGGCATGGTAGCAGTACGCACTGGCATGCCATGGCATCACGATAATATCGAACGTCTTATTAAAGTTATGAACCCACACGAGCCAGCACGAGCCATTCGAGCCCCCAGAGGCTTCTCTCCTGTAGTTACCCAGCCACATGTCCGTACATTCTGTCCAACAAGAGGAAGATCGACCTCCTCCGTAGCATTTAGCTAATGGACAGTCATCGCTCGATGGCGAATCCCACCAAATATTGGTCCTTTGTTCGATCCCTTGGGATAGATAGCTCGCGTCTCGGCACTCCGTAACCTCCTTGTGTATTACATAGGTGCGTATCCGTACCTGTGTATTCGTCCACGTATACCAACTCGAGATGCGTTTACGGAACGCGTGTATCGTCGGCGGTAAGGCATGTCAAGTGGATATCTTGAAGACGGGAGCTGCAGTGTATATCTGTGGAAGCTTAAGAGATTTTGTATTATATCCAGACGCACGTTCATGCATGCCAACAAGAAGACGAGGAGGATACGGCAGGTGTTGCATTCGGCCTGGCGGCCCAGGGCAGCTGCAATCACGGCACGACCATCTGCCACGCGGTTGTTCGGCCGTCGATGCCTGAAGCCCTGCTGATTGGGCCCAAAACACGTGCCCTGGGAGCGGATGCGTCGGCTTAAGCCCCGGAATGGAATTTTGCTTCTTTGTCCAATTTTGTTTTCTCTTATTTTCGTTCCTTCCTTTCTCGTCCTGTTTTTGGTTTTGCATCAGTGTACGATCGGTCCGCACCCGTGGCAATGGATTTAGAAAATATACCGGCAGACCTGTTACAAACTCAGTAAATATTTATTGGAAGATTTATGCGCCCTACTATATTACTGCATAATTTTTCTGTGTACGGAAATCTGCGAGAGATCGAAAACACGCGGCCAAACTTAGACGACTCGGTATACCCAATAATACATAAGCTTCAAGTTTTCAAAGAAGATATCCTACCGAATAAATAATACGTTACGCGGTAGAATATTAAATAAGAATGGAATAAGACTGCACCCACCCTGCGTATGGCACATACGTTGGGAAACTGTTTGAAAACCGGTGTGATGTAGTAAAGTTTCTCACAAGGAAAACAGCTTCGAAATGTTCCCCAGAAGTGGCTGCAGGGTACACCTATATCGTAAACGGCATCGCGACCAAGCGGCGAAGGATATAGAAGTTTGTTGACAGTTTTGCTTATAAAGTTACTTCGTGTGGTAAACGGTCCAATCAGTTGCTCTCGATCTCGCACAAGTACCACGCTACTATATCTGTGGCAGTATACACTTGGTTGGAAATTTCCTGAAGTCAAGAGATCATCCGTCACATAGTTATTCGAAAGTTTAAACCACTCCTTTATAGCGAAATGTGCTGGCATTTTTCGGACTTAAAGTACGGTATGAAAACCGATGGGGAGAAGAAATTTCAACTAAGTCACCTGCACTCAAGCGGGTAAAAAATAAGAAAGGAACGATCGATAATACGTTTGATTTTCGTTATTAAATATGTTGGAATAGAATGAAATAACTCGAACTTTTTGTACGAATGAAAAAAGTTTGATCCCTGTTCCCTGTATAATTCATATCGCATAAAGTATAGAAATAGGGGCCTGTGTGTATATTATAGTAGGCGGTGGAATAATGCTAGCCTTTTGTAATGCACTTAAAGTTATCTATGTACCCAGACCCGTCTAATAAATAAAACGGAGCAAGGCTTGCACGCAACGACTTGGCGGAGGAACCAGAGTCAAGTTAGCCCTACGTAGTGGATGTATGCTTATAGCTATACAGCGGACAGTAATAAAAAGTAAGTGTCCGTAAACGACAGGAGCTCTCGAGCTAACCGTCGGCCGTATTTCTTCACAACGTGACTACGTCATACGTTGTCGCAGATGCCATGAAATTCGATCGCATGTATAGTCGCTTTGACCATCACGATATCCCCGACTGAAACAGGTATCAATAAATAAGAAACGAATACCATTTTTCCTTCTGAGTATTTTCAACCATCGCATAATCACTGGAAGAGTTTTTCCATACCTGCGGATCATACATACGTACGTCATTATGCCGTTCACGACTGTGACAAAATAACTTGACACAAGCATAGATGTAGATATGAGCGATACGAGAGTAATACGCCTGCTGATATGTATCCCGAAATACACAGTCGATTACGATAAGCCGCTTGAATTTGTATCTGTAAAAATGTTTGGTACCGAGCTATGGTCAGTGAGCTGCTTGGAACAATACCGACATACGTATTACCGATCGGTAAATTTCTTCGCTAATCAGCACCGGGCAGGTGAATTTGAAGGTACATATCTGCGGTCGTTGACTGAAGAATGTAAGGACGGATACTCCTGGGTAAATTATTGTGACCAGTTTTCGTCGGGCAAGTGGGCCCAGGTGGGCCTGGGAGCGTAGGAGGATTCTGCTCTATCGACTTTAACTAACAGGCTCGCACCGACAATCGTAACATCCGTAGCATCCAAAGTAGTGTCGGTATGGAAGCTTGAGATTGAGTCGGTACAAAGTTAGTACGTAAGACTGCTTGCCAACTGCAACTAAAAATATCGATCAGCTCGATCAGCCCGTGGTAAGACGCGTAACCGCGTCCACCGCCAACCACTCCAAACTACCTTCGAGCACCTCCGTCCTCCGAGTCCTCCTCATCGCCCTCCACCACTTTCTCGGCCGCCCCGCGCCAATCCACGACGTCCACGACCACCTCCTACCACCACCGACTACCTTCGTTCCGAGTAACACAGTCTTCGCAATGATAAGCGCAAGCCAGTACTTAGCCTGTGTGTACGTACCGACTTGTCGGCGATACAAGAAATTAATCATGAGGATAAATTTCTTCAAAAATGGGTATCGAAACAGTGATTTAATTGAAGTATAGGTACCCGAGAGAAGCATGTATACATGGATCATAAATAATGATAGATCAGATGTAATAATGATGCAGAGACCGAAAAGTATAAATGTATATGCGGTCCATGTACGATATTAATACATATGATCCATTTAGGATTAATACGTGATGCATACTATAAATTTTATAATTTTCCAGGAGACAAACTAGCTTATCTACAATAATACGGCTATAATATGAAAATGGAAGAATTATTCATTTCGAAAAGGGATTCTATTCGACACGTGCTCGATGTATTCCATAACATTATTATTCATAATTATTCCAACAACTTTTCATTTGCTCTCTCGATCTTGAATTATCGTAGGCATAGAATCAAAACGCTGATTTAGCTGGTCGCAAGTGAAGCATCTGCGTTGGATGGAGGAGCGGAATTGTTTTTCGAAAAGTATTCGGATGGAAAAAAATTCAGAGTAACTGCAATACATAACGGATACGCTAATTCTGAACGAGATGAAATGGATGCTTCGTATATGAGACAGTATTTAACACTGCGTAGTGATTTAAAGACCTAGAAAGGTGATAGGGAGAGAGAGAACGACGCTTCTCAACACTTCGAGTGTATTTTAACAAACATTTGAAAGATACGAGCGAAATTTTTCATCATCCAACTGTCGCAGAACGGCAGCGTTATTAGCCGACCCGTTCACTGAGGAATATATCTTCAGTCAACGGCTGACCATCGAAGGGCCTGGCCGCTTGAGTCTGGAATCGGCAGGAGAGATAAAGTGTGTATTTCTTGTATGAAATGTGAAACCTAAAATCATTATACATCATATCATATCATCATACATCATACATCATACATCGTACATCACACATCATCATACATAGTATTAAAGGTCGAAACCAAAGCTTGGATGTCGGATGTTCAGAAAGTGACGTCACCAATTCAAAATCAGCTAGCCGAATTCCTCAGTCTGGAAACAACCGCGCAGTAGAGCGGACGTATGAGAGTCGCGCTCCGCAAATTTCGAGTACCGGGTTCTCAACCTCCCGGATCCCGCGCTTCGGGTCCGCTACGCGGTGAAACTCGACTTCCAGGATAAGCGCTCCGTGGTTCCTGGTTCATGTTTACAATAAATTATTTCAATTCGTTTTTCGCGCAAACCCATATTCCGTGACTGTCAGTCCGCTAATAAAATTTCTCGACTTCCAGGATAAGCGCTCCGTGGTTCCTGGTTCATGTTTACAATAAATTATTTCAATTCGTTTTTCGCGCAAGCCGAAATTCAGTAGCTGTCAGTCCGCTAATGAAATTTCTCGACTTCCAGGATAAGCGCTCCGTGGTTCCTGGTTCATGTTTACAATAAATTATTTCAATTCGTTTTTCGCGCAAACCCATATTCAGTGACTGTCAGTCCGCTAATAAAATTTCTCGACTTCCAGGATAAGCGCTCCGTGGTTCCTGGTTCATGTTTACAATAAATTATTTCAATTCGTTTTTCGCGCAAACCCATATTCCGTGACTGTCAGTCCGCTAATAAAATTTCTCGACTTCCAGGATAAGCGCTCCGTGGTTCCTGGTTCATGTTTACAATAAATTATTTCAATTCGTTTTTCGCGCAAGCCGAAATTCAGTAGCTGTCAGTCCGCTAATAAAATTTCTCGACTTCCAGGATAAGCGCTCCGTGGTTCCTGGTTCATGTTTACAATAAATTATTTCAATTCGTTTTTCGCGCAAACCCATATTCCGTGACTGTCAGTCCGCTAATAAAATTTCTCGACTTCCAGGATAAGCGCTCCGTGGTTCCTGGTTCATGTTTACAATAAATTATTTCAATTCGTTTTTCGCGCAAGCCGAAATTCAGTAGCTGTCAGTCCGCTAATGAAATTTCTCGACTTCCAGGATAAGCGCTCCGTGGTTCCTGGTTCATGTTTACAATAAATTATTTCAATTCGTTTTTCGCGCAAACCCATATTCAGTGACTGTCAGTCCGCTAATAAAATTTCTCGACTTCCAGGATAAGCGCTCCGTGGTTCCTGGTTCATGTTTACAATAAATTATTTCAATTCGTTTTTCGCGCAAACCCATATTCAGTGACTGTCAGTCCGCTAATAAAATTTCTCGACTTCCAGGATAAGCGCTTCGTGGTTCCTGGTTCATGTTTACAATAAATTATTTCAATTCGTTTTTCGCGCAAACCCATATTCAGTGACTGTCAGTCCGCTAATAAAATTTCTCGACTTCCAGGATAAGCGCTCCGTGGTTCCTGGTTCATGTTTACAATAAATTATTTCAATTCGTTTTTCGCGCAACCCCAAATTCGGTAGCTGTCAGTCCCATTCAAGGTATAACCTGAGGTGGTTATCGGTGGTTGTTCGAGGTGGTTGAAGGTGGTCGGAGGTGGACGAGGAAAAGGACGAGGAGGACGAGGATTTGTGCTTGGTGAGTAAAACACTTTTATAATATTTGATGGCAATTGTAATTATATTTCATCTGAAATATTACAAACTTGTCACGTTTACAATAAATTATTTCAATTCATTTTTCGTGCAAGCACATATTCAGTAGCTATGAATAATCTTATACAATTTATTACATTATTAATTGATTAATTAATATTCTTATAATATTTAATGGCAATTGTAATTACATTTCATCTGAAATATTAGAAACTTGTCACGTTTACAATAAATTATTTCAATTCATTTTCCGTGCAAGCACATATTTAGTAGCTATGAATAATCTTGTACAATTTATTATATTATTAATTAATTGATTAATTACATTATTCCTTACACAATATTTTTGATGTGTTCCTATACTAAAAGTATTCATTACTATTCCAGGTATTACCCGAGGTGGTCGGAGGTGGACGAGGAGGAGGACCAGGTGGACGAGGAGGAGGACGAGCTGGACGAGGAGGAGGCGGGGTGGGTCGTGGGAGAGGACCTCTCCTCTCCTCAGAGGTGGGGAGGGGGAGGGGCAGGGAAGGGGGAGAGGTGGGCGGGGAGGGGGAAGGGAAGGGAAGGGTAGGGAAGGGAAGGGACGGGAAGGGAAGGGAAGGGAAGGGACGGGAAGGGGTGGGGCGGGGAGGGGAGGGGAGGGTGGCGCGGAGGGGGGGAGGGCGGGAGGGAGGGAGGGAGAGAGTGGAGGACGGATGTCGATGTGAGCCCGTTAAATTTAATAGAGCAGTACACCCCCCCCCCCCGCCCGCTCTCCCTCCCTCCCGCCCGCCCCCCCCCCCTCCTTCCCTCCCCGCCCCTTCCCGGCCCTTCCCGTCCCGTTCCTTCCCCCGCCCCGCCCACCTCTCCCCCTTCCCTGCCCCTCCCCCTCCCCTCCTCTGAGGAGAGGAGAGGTCCTCTCCCACGACCCACCCCGCCTCCTCCTCGTCCACCTCGTCCTCCTCCTCGTCCAGCTCGTCCTCCTCCTCGTCCACCTCCGACCACCTCGGGTAATACCTGGAATAGTAATGAATACTTTTAGTATAGGAACACATCAAAAATATTGTGTAAGGAATAATGTAATTAATTAATTAATTAATAATATAATAAATTGTACAAGATTATTCATAGCTACTAAATATGTGCTTGCACGAAAAATGAATTGAAATAATTTATTGTAAACGTGACAAGTTTGTAATATTTCAGATGAAATATAATTACAATTGCCATCAAATATTATAAAAGTGTTTTACTCACCCAGCACAAATCCTCGTCCTCCTCGTCCTCCTCCTCGTCCACCTCCGACCACCTTCAACCACCTCAGGTTATACCTTGAATAGTAATAAATATTTTCAGTACAAGAACACATCGAAAATATTGTGTAACGATTAATATAATTGAGTAATTGAGTAATTAATTAATTAATAATATAATAAATTGTATAAGCTTATTCATAGCTACTGAATTTGTGCTTGCGCGAAAAACGAATTGAAATAATTTATTGTAATCATGACAAGTTTGAAAAATTTTGAATACAACATAATTACAATTGCCATTAAATATTACAAGAATATTCATTAATTAATTAATAATATAATAAATTGTATAAGCTTATTCATAGATACTGAATATGTGCTTGCGCGAAAAATGAATTGAAATAATTTAATGTAAACATGACTAGTTTGAAATATTCTAGATGAAATATAATTATAATTGCCATCAAATATTATAAAAGTGTTTTACTCACCGAGCACAAATCCTCGTCCCCCTCCTCCTGAATCACCGAGATTACCCGCAACCACCCCTAACCACCCCCAACGATCACCGCCAACCACCTCGAGTTATACCTCGAATACTAATAAATATTTTCAGCATGAGAACAAATCAAAAATAATGTGTAAGGTTTAATTTAAAGTTTTTATCGACATATTTTACCAAAAAGATTATGAGAAGATTATAAAGTTACAGAAATTTTATTAGCGCACTGACAGCTACTGAATTTGGGCTTGCGCGAAAAACGAATTGAAATAATTTATTGTAAACATGAACCAGGAACCACGGAGCGCTTATCCTGGAAGTCGAGAAATTTTATTAGCGGACTGACAGCTACTGAATTTCGGCTTGCGCGAAAAACGAATTGAAATAATTTATTGTAAACATGAACCAGGAACCACGGAGCGCTTATCCTGGAAGTCGAGAAATTTCATTAGCGGACTGACAGCTACTGAATTTCGGCTTGCGCGAAAAACGAATTGAAATAATTTATTGTAAACATGAACCAGGAACCACGGAGCGCTTATCCTGGAAGTCGAGAAATTTTATTAGCGGACTGACAGCTACTGAATTTCGGCTTGCGCGAAAAACGAATTGAAATAATTTATTGTAAACATGAACCAGGAACCACGGAGCGCTTATCCTGGAAGTCGAGAAATTTCATTAGCGGACTGACAGCTACTGAATTTCGGCTTGCGCGAAAAACGAATTGAAATAATTTATTGTAAACATGAACCAGGAACCACGGAGCGCTTATCCTGGAAGTCGAGAAATTTTATTAGCGGACTGACAGTCACTGAATATGGGTTTGCGCGAAAAACGAATTGAAATAATTTATTGTAAACATGAACCAGGAACCACGGAGCGCTTATCCTGGAAGTCGAGAAATTTTATTAGCGGACTGACAGTCACGGAATATGGGTTTGCGCGAAAAACGAATTGAAATAATTTATTGTAAACATGAACCAGGAACCACGGAGCGCTTATCCTGGAAGTCGAGAAATTTCATTAGCGGACTGACAGCTACTGAATTTCGGCTTGCGCGAAAAACGAATTGAAATAATTTATTGTAAACATGAACCAGGAACCACGGAGCGCTTATCCTGGAAGTCGAGAAATTTTATTAGCGGACTGACAGTCACGGAATATGGGTTTGCGCGAAAAACGAATTGAAATAATTTATTGTAAACATGAACCAGGAACCACGGAGCGCTTATCCTGGAAGTCGAGTTTCACCGCGTAGCGGACCCGAAGCGCGGGATCCGGGAGGTTGAGAACCCGGTACTCGAAATTTGCGGAGCGCGACTCTCATACGTCCGCTCTACTGCGCGGTTGTTTCCAGACTGAGGAATTCGGCTAGCTGATTTTGAATTGGTGACGTCACTTTCTGAACATCCGACATCCAAGCTTTGGTTTCGACCTTTAATACTATGTATGATGATGTGTGATGTACGATGTATGATGTATGATGTATGATGATATGATATGATGTATAATGATTTTAGGTTTCACATTTCATACAAGAAATACACACTTTATCTCTCCTGCCGATTCCAGACTCAAGCGGCCAGGCCCTTCGATGGTCAGCCGTTGACTGAAGATATATTCCTCAGTGAACGGGTCGGCTAATAACGCTGCCGTTCTGCAACAGTTGGATGATGAAAAATTTCGCTCGTATCTTTCAAATGTTTGTTAAAATACACTCGAAGTGTTGAGAAGCGTCGTTCTCTCTCTCCCTATCACCTTTCTAGGTCTTTAAATCACTACGCAGTGTTAAATACTGTCTCATATACGAAGCATCTATTTCATCTCGTTCAGAATTAGCGCATCCGTTATGTATTGCAGTTACTCTGAATTTTTTTCCATCCGAATACTTTTCGAAAAACAATTCCGCTCCTCCACCCAACGCAGATGCTTTACTTGCGGCCAGCTAAAACAGCGTTTCGATTCTATGCCTATGAAAATTCAAGATCGAGAGAGCAAATGAAAAGTTGTTGGAATAATTATGAATACTGATGTTATGGAATACATCGAGCGCGCGTCGAATAGAATCCCTTTTCGAAATGAATAATTCTTCTCTTTTCATATCATAGCTAATCTAGTAATATAGGTAAATAGGATGGTTGGAGGTATTCGGAAATGGTAGGAGGTGGTCGGCGCTGGCAGAAGGTGATAGGGGGTGGTCAAAAGTGGCCATTGATGGTCGGTGGTGGCCGGGGGAGGTAGGAGGCGTTCGAAAATGGTAGGTCATTTCAAAAGTTAAAGTCGACGATGATCCGGTGCATCAATTTTATCGTTACAGATTTTCTTTTCCCATGAGGCATAGAGTATTCAACAACGATAATGCAGTCCTTAAAATTCATCATTCATCTCTGTCTGGAAAGCTAATTCGCAAGGCGTGGTATTCTAGATAAGTCAAAACTAAGCTAGCGGCACGTGTTTGCATTGTTAGAAAAATACCCGTACTCTACATACACTGTTTCTAATCTTTCGCTACATTTGGTTTAATCCCCATGCTTCCACAGCACGAATAGTCCGAAATGTTTTTGATTATCCATAATAAAATAAAAGAAGTAACAAAGCTTAAATTTATTGTCAAAGCTCTAATGAATACATCAAACTGCGGTCGAATCAATTCATTTATTATTTGCACATGACCTCTGTATATTTGATAAATTATTCCTAAATACATTGAAACATATGTATTTATAATGAAATATCATGCAATGGGCTGTGTAAACTATAAACTATAATTTCTATCGAATAGCTGCTTTTATGTCAACAGGGCTTTGAGACTCAGTTCAGTTCGTCCTCCTCCACGTCCACCTCCGACCACCTCCAACAATCGCCAACCACCGATAACCACCTCGGGTTATACCTCGAATACTAATAAATATTTTCAGTATTAGAACACATAAAAAATATTGTGTAAGGATTAATATGATTGTTTTATTCACAGATTTGACCAAGAAGATTTCGAGAAAATTATAAAATATTATACAAATTTTATTAGCCCATTGATAGCTACCGAATTCGGGCTTGCGCGAAAAATGAATTGAAATAATTTATTGTAAACATGGAAAGTTTCAAAAATTTTGGATAGAATATAATTACAATTGCCATTAATTAAATATTATAAAAATGTTTTACCCACCTTGCAGAAATCCTCGTTCTCCTTGTCTTCCTTGTCCTCCTCCTTCTCGTCCTCCTCCTCGTCCACCTCGATCACCCGCAACCACCCCTAACCACCATCGCCCACCACCTCCAACCTGGAGCGCAGGAACCATGGAGCGCTTGTCATGGAAGTCGTGTTTCACCAGGTAGCGGACCTGGAGCGCAGGATCCAGGAGGTCAAGAACCTGCTACTCGAAATCCGCGGAGCGCGATTCTCATACGTCCTCTCTACTACGCGGTTGTTTCCGAACTGAGAAATTCGGTTAGCTGATTTTCGTCGTCAACGATTACTATAGATCGATGACGTCAAGAGAGAAAAAATTTTGGGTGACGTCACTTTCTGAATATGCGAACATCGGAACATCCAAAATTTGGTTTCGAACTTTAATAATATGATGATAAGGATGATTATGATTTGTGACAAAGTGATGTGTGTGTTGAATGATAAATACGTGCAAATAAATTCTCGGGTTATCATCTTGCTATATACTACTTTCGATTACCGTGTTCGGTACGCTTTTTGTTGTAGGTGGCTACAAACCACTTGTCTCTTTCTAGATAGTATTTTCAACATTTTTAACCGCACCTTCAGAACGTAACAATGTAGTCAATACGCATCTCTTGAAATTAAACAAATGTGCAACAGTGCAAGGTTTAACTATACTCGCTTCAATTTCTTTTCATGCGGAATAGCAGGTTATAACTATGAGTATCTTTTGATACCGGTAGTGTGTTCATCCGACAGGATAAAAATTGTTCTTACGGATAATGTTGCGTTGGAAACAGGATCTAATAATCTGAAAGCTATCGGATGATTTCCCTTGAAAATCAGTTATTGACAAACAGCCGTTGATCTTTCAATAATGTTATGTATATAATTCTGAATATTACAAAATTTGTCCTGTGAAAACCAGATTTTAACCGTCCTTCTTAGCACTTTGAGAAACTGTGAATTGACAATAATTAATATTTAGCATTTCGACGATTGAGAAGAAGAATATGATTTGACAAGTTCGTCAATATTATGCCCAAGGTGAAATATTTGTTTTAGCTATTTTTCCTGAACAATAAACAATGATAAAAAGGATATCAATACTTGATTCATTTCAATGCATTACATGTATTACGATAGTGGAATAATTATAACGTATGAAATTATTTTCTTATATCTCGAACAGATACTCATAGAGCTTATACATAGATAGGCTCTATGGAATACGCTACGAACAACGGATGAAGACTTGCAGACGAAAACCAAAAGATTTCCTTCGTAATTCCTGTTGTTGGTCCTATGCTCTTTTCAAGTTCTTTTTTCCATTTCTGAGGTCCGAATTGGTGAAAAAAGTCCTGCAAAAAGGATTCAGAGACGAAAATTTACGGAGCTTTGAAAATCGCAACAATGCAAGGCCTTTGGATGTTTTCAGTCAATTTTTGACGGATTTTGGAAGATACTGAAATCGATTAATTTATACCTAATATGGACGTAATTTTGCGAAAGGAATCGATTGCGCGCAGTCCGAATATGCTGCGACCAACGGATCAAGAGTTACAGCCGAAAAACGAAAAATTTGATTCGTGATTCCTCTGCTGTTGGTCCCACGCTATTTTTGATGACTTTTTAGCATTCCTGAGGGTTCGATTAGCGGAAAAAGCGTTCTGCGAAACGATTCTGAGAAAATAAATTTCTAAGCTCTGAAAATCGCAAAAACGCAAAACCAGCCTAATGTGGAAGATCACACTGATTTGACATTTCGTCTTCCACATAACGTAGAACGCTCATCTTTCTCCAGAACCTTTTTTTTTATTATGTTCACCTAAACCAACTTTTTAGGAGGTGCCAGGGTGGAAGATCGCAAATCATTTTTTTCTGAAACACCCTATTGGTACACACAATCTACCTAGACAACCCTTGGTCAAAACTCGATGGTAGTGAAAATCGGGCAGGAAAGGACCAACGCCATTCGAGTATTTATTAATGCTGCACTGGTTTACTTGTTGGAGCCGATACCATTGCAAGTACATTTCAAGCATTGTTTATTGTTTTACAAACTGTTGCTTTACAATAACTGACTAAATACCAGTTCACAAAATGACGTTCAAAATAATACTAGTTACGAGAGATTTCGATATTTTACGGCTAAAATATTTATTCCACACGTGAACGTCGTTTATAATGCAGTTATTATATTGATAAACTTATTGGTATCACGACATTATGATTAATTCAGTAACTGCAACTCTGTTTTTCTGTTGTAAAAACTGATAAGGCTCGTTTCTTTTTCACAGTACTCGAAACTTACTGCAAAGATCTGAAATATGCTTCTGACAACTTTGTTACATCGAAAATTGAATGATAGTGAAATGTCAGTTGAATTTAGGAAAGAGATACATCAATAGCGACCAGATCTTCCGTCGCGACCTTTATCATCTCTTCCTTTGCGGTTACGATCCTTAGATCTGGATCTTCTCTCGCGAGAGCGAGATCTACGCTTGCGATCGGTACGGCCTCGTGACTTTGATCGAGACCTTGAACGACCACCACCGCCACCACCGCCGCCGCCACCGCCGCCGCCTCCGCCTCCACCACCACCTCCACCTCCGCCACCTCCGCCACCACCCTTGCCGCCCTTCTTGCGGCTGTACAAATAACGGCGCAGCTCTCTTGAAATTGGTTTCAGATGCATGAAGTTGCAAAATCCAGAACGGGTGCATTCTCTGAAAGCAAGAAAATTGAATATTTAGAAACTCGACCAAGGAATTCCAAGAATCTTGAAATAAATTTATCTCTTCTGCCTGCCAATTTGGAAAATAATCGACTAAAATATACGGACTTTCAAACCAGAGACCAATCAAATATCAACGTTTCGAAACAAGCAATGCATTTCAATATCTAATTTGAAGTGCATTCTACACATGCAAAGAAACAACAGTTCTTCTTGTCCACCTTGATGTGAGGAAAAGATTTTCTTTTACGGACATAAAAACGATTGTTTTGATGGTTCTATATCTCTTCAAGTTGCGCTACTATAAATGGCTACGAAACACGTATGCGGATAATCTGATCGCACAGGAAATTCGACGCTAATAGGAAAAGGTGAATTCAAAAGCGTTGAGCAATGCAACCATGATATATGCAGTCTCTAGTTGCATTGTGTGCTTGTTTACGATTCAGAACTTTCCTGTTCCACATTACGAGTTTTTGGAGTAGTTCAAAAAGAATTTTTGGAAATTAATACTTCCATTGAACTTGCCCGATTGCAGATTCATTCTTGATTTCTCCACCATCACCGACTGGAATGGATAATCTGTTTGAAAAAACTGATTTAGTTAAGCCCTGTTCCATTGCCTAATTAGGGATCACAACAATTGAGACATTTTGTGATATTTTCTCGGCAAGGCATAAGCGACAGATATTGCAATCACGACAAGATTCATCTATGCATCATATCCATGGAAAAATAAAGTCAATTAACTTCTCATTAACACTGTAGATCCTAGTCAAGATAAAGAGATAAAGAACCAAAACACATGCAAGTACACACCATAAATCTGTTTTAGATAAAGGACCACAATTTGTAATGTCGTACTAAAATGAATATTTTCATCGAAATACAAGCACGCATTACCATCTTTCACACACCAATTCGTTAATTCCTATTTAGCATTCATTGCTATTTTGACTTAATTTCACACCTGTAACTATAATTTCTTAAGAAATACTACCACACAATATCAATTTTCATAAACGACTTCGCATTGAACATAGAATTGTCCATAAAATTTACTAAATCTAGTTCCAGAAATGGAGATAGTCTAAACTTTATTGCTCAGTGCGATTGTGAGCTGAATTAAAACATTCATAGAATGTTTCTTTTATAAAACAATCGATCTGACACTCGGTAAATAAATATTTCAACGATCTGCACATCAAGGTCGAATAGGTAAAACTAGTAATACCTGAAAAAAAAACTCATACATCAGAGTACGAACAAATACAATGTTAACTTTGAGAAATAGAATCGTAGCTCGAAATTAATTCATGATTAAAAGAAAATCTTTATACATGTACATTAAGACCCTGGTGCTTACCCCATCTCATACTGTCTGCAGCAGGCTTCCCTAAAGTCTGTCACAGGTGATAGTTCGGCATAAACAGGCCTTCCACCGAACCACCGGTTGTTTAAATCATTGACTGCTTTTTCCGCGTCTTCTTCTCTCCGAAACTTGATATAGACATTACCAACAAGATGGTCTCCGAGGTTATCACAAACGTTCATCTCTTCTATTTCCCCATACTTATCTTCACACTCGACAAATACATCTTCGAAAAAGTTGTCATAATGCTCCTGCATCTCTTCATCGGAAACATTAGCTACCACTATTCGTGAAAAAGAAATTAATTTAACAAACATGATAAAAATTTAACAAAGGTCTGATTCATTATTAAATCCTTCTATGATTCAATACTCACAATGGGAACCATCAGCGCTCTTGGCAGAGTTCTGCGGATTGACGTAAAGATTTTGAAGCAGGCATGTCTGTCAAGAAGAAATAACATTTCAATTGTGCATCAGAGGTTATAAATCAATAATTCAAAAAAGGTATTTGCTTACCTGGCTGAACGTAGGTTTGTTGTGGATACGTGAGCACCTATCTCCGTGCCGACAAGCTCCGATTTTAAAATAAAAGGAGCAGTTTACTCTGTAAAGGTTAAACGGTACGCCGTTAATCAAGAACGCACAGCCCACACGCTGATTATGTGTAACTTCTTTTTCTCACAGAATACAAAAGAGTTTGACAAACTTAAATTCACTTACTTGTCTTTCTCGGTACCAAAAATGGACGCGAGATACTCCGCCATGGTTCGCCTCTATTTACTATTGGACTCCAAATTGGAAACCGTCGAACGATAAACAGTTAATTAATACACGTCAGAACAAAACCGACGGAGACCATCCTCCCGCGACACGCTCCAGAACAAAGAGTGTAGCGGTGAGTGGAACCTGGCATAAGGCAGCAATGTAATTTTCCGTATACGAACATCTGCGCCCTCTGGAATATCAGTGACATAACTAATGTCGGATGTAGCGCTAAAATTCAAATCTCAGGTCCAGAATGTACGATCCAATGAATAACAAATCAATATAATCAATACAAATATTTTCCATATTATATAGGACTCATTTTATTGCACAACTTTGTCGAAGAAATTGTAATCCCAATACCAAATTGTCTATCCCTCCAATCAAAATTATACTTAACTATAGTGATTTTTTCCTCAGAGTGGCAACATTGCTGTACTATCGGAGCTGTTCGACCCATAGACCCGAAAGCAGGCTACTGCGCTACAAATTTAACAACGGCAGTTTTAAGAACCGACAGAGTGATCATTTGTGACTGGATCATTGAAGCCATTCCGAAATGGAGGATGAAACTGAATTGTTACAAAATATATTTACACAAGTAAATAGCGATGTTATGAACCAGGTATGTGTGTGAATATAAAGATCTAAGCTATTAATTCTAAACTAAATCCGTATCGTTTGAACGTTAGGTCCATCACCATTCCCATCTTCGATTTCTAGTTCCTTCACGCCTGTGTCGACGAAATATGCGGGCGGAAACGAGTGACGTTTCAACAGTTTACAAACAGCGTTGAATGGACCGAGAATGAGTACAAAATAGCCCGTCAGGTTATTTTCGATTTGTTAAGAAATCCGGCAGTGCTGTATCTTGAAAATGAAAGGGTAATTTATCAACAATCATTCATTCATTTATTCAAAGTATCTTGGACTCTTTTTATTCAACATTTTTTTCGTAATCATTTACGCGACAGATGCCACATCGATATGTTGAAACGCCTGCCGAATTACAACTTGCGATACGCACATGTGTAAATATACGAAGAGAGCATCTGGTTAAGGCACTATTGAGGGAGCATTCAATCAAAAATGGAACGACGTTGCTCGACTTTGACTGGAGATTAAAGGTACTTGAATAGAGAAATAATTGTATAAGTCAGCTGATAAAATTCAATAATTACCCCTTTTAGTGGATTATGGGATCAAGCAAACTCGCCACGTTGAAAGAACCTCTTCTGCAGTTGGATCTTATCACCGAAGATAGCAAGAGTCAGCAAATCCTCGATCTTGAGTTGAACAGAGATGAACTCGACATGTTGATAAATGCGTTGGAGGAAGTGGGAGGCTGATTTGAAAAACTGTTACTATACCGAAATTATAATAGCGTTCAGAATAAAGATATGCTTATGCTTGGATAATCTTATTCTATTCCACCGTATTAATTATTTCTATCATACCCATGAGTTATACTATTTTTAGGTATTGAAAACTCAAGTATTGTAGTATTAAAACCTTATGTCGAAAATGTTATACTGCACACATAAAATAGGTACCTCCTAGAATAAGAATACTAAAAATCTTGATTTTGACATAAATTACATGAAGCAACATTGACCCTAAAGCATAATTACAGAATAATGAGAAAACCAAACGTTTTCCTGGACAATTCAATTGTACCGTATATGTAATATTTACACCCAATTTATACAAATAATTTGAGTTGTTGTGAGATTGATGAACAAGTAATCATCTGTTTATAGAACTCTAAAGTGCTTTACTATGCGAACTGTGTATATAAATATCTATTATGAGCGCCAGTTTTTTTTTTCCCCGTTGTACCTTATCGCAGTAAGTATGTTCACTCAAGTCGGCTAATACTGGAGAGCATAATGCGTTTTATAGGACAGTTTAAGAGGATCATGAGGCAGTCGGAAATTATAGAGAATAGATACACTTATTTCACAGTTTATTATAGGTTTGTTATAGATAAATGTTGAATAGTTTAGTTATTATTATAACTGCGGATCAGACACTGAAAACTGAATTTCGATTTTCCAAAACGTCCACGAATGAAACTCCACGTTAAAATATATCGTCTTCAACGCAACATAAAATACCGAGGGATTATGATTCAGGGACGTTTTAGATTTACGATTTAATATAATTGATTGGTGCAGATCAGTCGCATCGAAAGAATTTAAATAGAAAGATTTGTTGGTTTATCGTCAAATCTTATTTCGAAAGAACATTCAATTTCGTTGTAAGTTTGTAACCATTATTACAGATAATAATTAAAATCCATAAGAGTAGGGGTTTACTATACAATTTTTAATTTTACTTCCTTCTTGCTTATCAATAGGTATATCTTTTAAAACCAATGTCGATCAAGAGCAATGGCCACACGCTTCTCTAACACTTAGAATAATAATTCTGATTTTGGGGCGTACATATGGATTCTTTTTCTTAAGTTTTTTTTTTTTTCGCTTTATTTCATTTAGGTTTATACTCTCTACGCTACGAGCTTAATAAAATCTTTCATAATTAATTAATTAGTAAGTTTTACTTCAATCTCCGGAGATTCGTATAAACGTAGAAATATCGTATGAAAAATTTGTAAAAGGTGTTTCAGGGATAATTGGGTGGTTGTGAGGGGCATCGTAATTGTAATTAGGCAATATTCTTTTAATAATTATTATAGAAATTAGGATAGGTTTTGCAAGTATTTTATACGGATATAATTAGCATCCCGAGACACACTTGGCTCTTTTTTTTTTAGATTATATATCACTTACATTGCTCAATCTTACTGTATATTTACTCCATTTATGTACCGTGTTATTCTCGTTTTCCGTATGTAAGTTATGCGTGAGTGTGCATGTTTATGTGTGTGTACGTGTGTGCAGCTCTTTATTACAACTTAAAACATCTCAAATAGTATAAATACAAAAACATTGTAGTTTAAAAAAAAAAAAAACCGACAAACAAAAATACGAGGAAAATAATTAAACTTATGCACGGTTTCCGATGTGAAACTAACTTTCATATTCATGCTACGCTGTGTTGCGTTGTGGTTAATGGTGGTTGTGGTATTGTAGTTTTTTCTTGAGTTTTCTTTCGTCTTTCCTTTTCCACGTGGTGCATTGTGCTGAGTCGATAGGGTGTTACCCTTTGAGTATTTCCCTCGGAGTACCCAAGATAGAGTTCCATCTATCTCACTCCAATTCACTTAGAACGCACAGTAGGCCTTTCAAATTCTTTCAATATTTTCTTGGGCTTAATTAATAATTAATGACACTTTAAAATTTCTACATGGCAGGAAAATTGTCACCTGCGATGGGCACTGCCCAAAGATAAAACGCCATCATCTATCTCGTTCATCCACTTATTTTATGAAGAAGTGTATATCGCTCGAGCGCGAATTTCGGTGACTGATATATATTTTTTTTCATTTATGAAAACCAATTAATTAGATTACTACTTTCTTTCCAATTACTAAATTATTTATCCATTTTCCACTTGTGTTTTTCCAAAGATTTTTTCCTATCAAACAGTTAATAATTAATGGGTCTACTATAAAGTCTGTATGCTCTCACAATGTTTCATTTAACAATCGCGCTTTTCTTTCTGCTGCTCGTAATAAAAGAACGTTATTTTCTGTTTAGTTGCAGGAATGGTCCAAATATATGTATACATATATATATATATATGTGTGTATGTATATATATATAATATACTTTTTTGGTTTTATCGAGAAAAAAAAACTTTCTTCTTCCCAAATACAATTCGGTTTAACGCTGCTTATTCCGTGATGACCTTCTGGTGGAGTGAATCATTGACAATTTCCTGCAACATTAAGAAGAACGATGATGAAAAAATTACTAATTCACTGCGCAAAACTTTTCTTCATTTCAATTCACAAGTTGATCCAAATTTATTGTTACTATAACTTCATACTCACGTTTGCGTTGTTGCTCTCGATGGCTTCGTTGACTGCAGCCGCTACTGCTTTGTCGCTGATTTCAAAGTCCTCAATAGCCTGTAAAGATGAAAATGAATAATTGATAATCTGACAACCAAAGTTTTGGAGATTAGGAACACATAACTGTAAAAAAAAAGTATACCGACAGTCATAAATAATTCCCAGTTACTTTTAATAAATGTTATACTACGTCGTAAAGAATAAAACGAAAATAATGCATTATATATAAGTCAGATGGCCCCTCGCTCTGTAGTCTTCACTTGATTATTTATTAATAAAATTCAGAACTACCTATACTCGACGAGCTATAAATAGTCGATTGGCGATCATCATTCTTGCAAGATTTACAACAAACTTTCATCGAAACTTTATTCTAACTTCAATGCGACTGTAGTCTTTTTTCTCTATTGAATTCTGACGGTAGTTTGAACATTTGAAAAATATCTTTATTCATTACCTTGGTCACAGAGGCTACATCTTCGGTGAGAGCGGGCTCCGACGGCGGAAGCACTGGCAGCTCTGCTGGTACTGGTGGAGCAGGACTAGCCGGAGCTTCAGTCACACTTTCTGTTGCGCTAACTTCAGCTGGGTTTTCAGCAGGCGCTTCAGGCTCGGCAATTTTCTGTGAAATGAATCCCTCATCAGACAAAAGCTCCGAATAATATTTCCACTTAAATTGTACATACACCCAAGTTCTCTCTGTACTAATTACGTAAATCTAAATGATACTTCATTGATTAAATTGTGCATTTTCGATAATACGCGTCAAATAAGTGTGAATTATTGATGCAAAATATTTACTTCCATTATTTTGAATTAGACCGGTTGCTTTAAATGCTTCACCTTATGTGTGGAATAAATATCTTACTACGCCAAATGGATGTTATTAGATAATTGATCCGGTCTAATGACAAGTATAAAAATTTCAATAACTTCATGCAATGATAATATTATATAAGTCCCCAGGCAAGACAATTCACATGCGCAGCATACCATGTAACACATATTCTACTACAGACGCGACGTTAAACAAAGCTACAAGGTGAGAACGTTGAAAATTTGTTTGATTAATTATCAACTCCTAAATTTTACTAACCAATAGTAAATTTTTCAGCTCAACTACGTCTATCAATGAGTTTGTTTTCTAGAATTCAAATTATTTAACAGTGTGTTATTCATAACAATGTTTTCTTTTTCTGAAAAACATTTCCTCCTCTATTTTATCATTATTACAGGCATCAATTTTGCTTCTATTTTTCAAAGCCAATCTACGTGGCTCTGACTTTATTTTGAGTTGCAATAAAATTATGTTAATATTTCAAGAAAACCAAGAGGCAAACAACACATGGGTTCGGGAATTTTGGGACATAGTATTAGAGATTGTTAATAATTTTGTGTCGTAGAAAGGTAAAAGATTTTCGTAACCATATTATAACACACAGATACTAATGGCAGGCGAATGTCGCTGGAGAGTGAGATAGGAGACAGATTGCCAAGAGCACAGGCTTCGATTAAAATTTATGGGTAACAAACGGCGAGAATTCTTAAAAAAGAATTCTTTGATTTCATAATACTGTGGCTGATACCTTGTTTTTATAGACACGTACAAATACTATTTCGTTTGGTTTTTTCAAGGGAAATCCAATAAACAAGGGAAAGAGAGTTCAAAGCCGATAAATGCTGCTCTGTGTATCTTGCATCATGCTATTCGATATAAATATTAATAAGTTGCCTAAGAATGTCATGCTGAACCCCACAACGAGCTCTACATGACAGAAATTGCGAATGCGATCTTCGGCAAGTACAATGACAGGTGGATGTAATATGTTAAGTTCTATCGATACGGGATGATGATGTGGGGGAACGTATACAATTGGGAATCAAGGATGAAATACTTCAGGCTATCACAGAGTGTTGGAGCGCACACAGAGACAGTTGTCAATCAAATAGTGAAATTTGGTTTGGTTTTTTTTTTTTTTTTTTTTTTAATTTTTTTCACCAATATTTGGCGCGTTTGATCATGCCAGGGATGTGCATGTTAGTCACCTGGGCGTTTTCCGGCACAGCGGTTGGTACAGCTTTCAACAATGGGCAACTGGGTGAATTTTCCAATCCGTTCATTCCCTCCGATTCAGCTAATCTCTCCTTCAATTGAACATCCGAATCATTGTATGAATTAAGGCTTTGTGATAGCGACTCCACTTCAAATTCTTGATTGCTCTCCTTATCATTTAATTGAAAATGTGAAGACTCTTTTGGTGATATCAGAATATTCGTAGGACTGGGACAGCTGGGAGAAGACGACACAACTTTCTCCGCTGGGATTTTTGGAGACAAAGGTTCTTCGGTGGGGCTGCCATTTTCGATAGTCAGTTCGGAAATATCTTGCATAGGATTGGATAAGTTTTTGGTTGGTGTGGGACAAATCACGACAGGGTCATCAGAGGCATCGAATTCGTTAGGAGGGACTGGAAAATCGTCTGGTGTGCTGGAGATTTCTTTGACTAGTTTAGGACAGCTTAAGAATTCTGGCAATACTTCGTTTATTGGGCTTGCAAGTTTCATAAGAGGAGGAGAAGATTCGGAAAGGTTTAAAGTATCCGTTACAGAACTGGATAGTTCTTGCAAAGTGTCTTTAAAAGGACTAACAAGGCCTTCAGCCGACATATGACAAGCTCTCAATTCCTCAATCGGGTCAAAAACATCCTCAGAATCCAAATGCCCAGAAAGGTCGTTCATCATAGTTTTAGGCGAAACGAAAGATCCACCCGTCAGAAGATTCATCGACTTATCAATCTTTTCTGACAGCAATTCACCCATACCTTGAGACTTCTGTAAACTGGGAATTGGCGATTCTGGCAAGGGTGGTACAATTTCATTGACCAAACCGTTCATCGTTGGAATAACTGATACACTTTCTGTCTGGATTGCGTCGCTGCTTTTAATGTCAGTAGAATTCGTTTCCACACTTTCTGACAACAATACGTTTGAATCAGATTCATTTAACAGAACTTTATCAGTTTCCAACACAACATCAATGGTTTCAGACTTTCTTTCACTTTCCAGCAAATCGATCGTCTCGACTGCCTTGATAACCGACTGGGTAAAATCGTCCTCGGGAACTACATGAGCTGGCCTGGCTTCGACTAAAGATTCCTCAGATAACGGTAACGGACCTTCTTCCGATTGAATAACGAAGGAAGATTGGTCGTAAATTACATCAATATCAGGCAGAACTGACGCTTCAATTTTCTCAGTGTCGGGTGCATCTTTCGCCGGTGAAGTGAGACTCTCCCATGACAGCGAATGGAGACCAGATACACCGTTTACAACTATTTCTTGTGTTTCCAAACTTTTTAAACAAACGTCGACCTTTTCGTCAGAACCCAATGAATTATCGACTTGTTCGATAAAAACATCTGAAACGGCTTGGCCTGGAATAACTTCTGATTCGACAGATTTGACAACTTCGGTTACAATTTGGCTACAGGAAGCTACAGGAAGACTTTGGTCCTCGTCTACAACGGGTGAAATTTCAGTTTCTTTAAGACTGTCGGGTACCTCGGTAACCGGCCGACTGACCGTAACAGGATGAGATTTGGATGTGAGTTTAGCCTCTACAATATTAGACTCTGTAACAACAGTCGTGTTCGACTCGGCAAGTGACTTGGCATGTTCAACTTGCTCTTTAGCGATCTGTGATGCCATACTAGCAGCCTCGGCAGGCACCTTCAATGCTTCGGCAAGTGCCGATGCATTAGCAGCAGCGTGCTGAGCCTGCTGCAGGGGGGATGGGTCAATGGGGGTTGGCGGAGGACTGGAAGGAAGCGGGGGTGGGAGGTCCTCACTGGTTTTCCTCTCAATGATAGACGGCGTCGTGACTGGCTGAGCTTGAGCGACTCCTACCACAGGTATGGCCTGCACTGGACTGACCTCAACTTTATCAGCGACCACCACAGGCTCGACTTTTTCAATTTCCTCTTTCTTTTCCTCGACAGGGACGGGAGTGGGGGCAGGAGTGGGTTCCTCTTTCTTTTCTTCAACGGGGGTAGGAGAGGCAGGGGCAGCCTTTTCTTCCTCCTTGACAGGTGCAGGTGCCACCGCCGGTGTTGATTCTACTGTTGGGCTGCTGACTTCAGTCTTCTCTTCAGCGGGACTCTCCTCAACTGGCGCTGCGACCTCTGCTTCTTCGCCACCCTGCAATAAAAATTCGAAACATCAAATAATTTGCCAGAGAAAACAGAGAATTTTTAGCAAACATAATGACAACGCGTCGCGGTTAAACATCCTCTACAGGCAAGAATTTCAAAACAATAATATGTACTTGGCGCGACAAGCGACTGCCTCTCGTGACGTTATCCATACAGAATTAGTTCCACACTAAACGAATATACATCACGTTGAAAATGTCGGTCATATTTTTCTACAACATTCGAGATCCAAGAGTTGTTCTATCCAACGAGTGAGTGCTCGAAACGAGAGTAGAACCATTGCCAGGCTTGATGTGTGAATATATATAAGATAAGAGGCGAACGGCACGTGAGGGATTTTTCACGAGGGTGGTTTGGGGAAGCAATCGATGAGGGATATTCGTCAGAAAAGTGGAAGGTTACAGCCACGTAGCTCCCAATCTCAAATGAGGACCAACAGTGTCACCGTGTCACCGTGCAATGGGTGCATTCAAATGTCATGAAAAAAAGCACTTCAGAAGTTGATCGAACTAAGAAGAATACAGGAAATAAGGGAGATGGGGGGTTATTGGCGATTATTCCTACCATATAAACGGCAGTGTTAGAGGATTTATTGCCAGACCAATGGCCAATTACTAAAAGATAATGTCCGTTTAAATTTGAATAACGACTTCCAATTTCACGTAAGAACCCTCAGTGAACTTTGTCTCACTATCGACATCCCCCGATAGGAACGAAGTTATGTCTTGTACTGAAATGAGAAATTAGTTGATCGAATCCGGAAAGATATTGCTAAAGTTCCGACTTGGAATTTTAGAACCGACTAACGAGTAATCAAATAGTAGTCATGATATCGGTATAGAGTTTACGGGTTGCAGGAATAGAAAACCATTGAGAAGTTACGAGTAGTTTTCGATTATACTCTGAAAGAAGATTCACAAGACTTGGCGAACGTTATGAATTTCAATTAAGTTTGTAGTAATTTGCTTTGCATTTGCGGACGTGCACACAACATAAATGATGCTCATTTTGCAATAACAAGATGACGAAAGAGGGAGGAGGAGTATAATATAATTTAGTAAAACATGACACTTTCTACTCGGAATTCTTATTTCCTACATTCCAACTGACTCTAAACACGTACCTACTTAACTCACAGAACGCAGATTACTTCATTAAATACCGAGAAATTTAATCTGCTTCCTTACCGCGTAATTAACCGCTTGTAAATTCTTGCGTAATAACTTGAGCTATGCGTATTGTTCCAGATTGTTAAACAGCCTCGCCACATGCTACAATTTTCACGCTAATCATCGTCGCTGCGCAGTTTTTTCATTCGAGACATGCTCGTACAGTGAAGTCAATACGAGAATTGAAAGACAAAGCTTAGCGATAGAATATCGTTCGAAATTCAATCGCGTCGCATCCGATGTTCCAATATCGAATTTCTGACGCGTATAAGGCAAAGACGAGGGAGGGGGGGGGTAGCCGGAGGAAGGAGGAAAATCCTCAAGAGATTTCATCCAGTGCATGTTTACCCGGCAAACGTGTCGCGTATACGAACGAGGTAAACCTGAATTGCAAAAAAAAAAAAAAAAGAGCAATTCCTCTTGAGCGTCAGAAAACAATCCACGTATTGTTATACAGGCGTGAAGAGTCGCCTGGAGCTCGGCTCAGAATCGCTATTGAAGATAGTATAAGGATGAAGCCAAATTAAACCAAACTGACAAGAATAAATGAAGTGCAAAGGTTGCAGTCCGATTTTTCGTTGCCAAAGAAAATCCGGAAATACCTGGTGATAAAAATGAAGGGATAAAAAAACTCGAGAACTCTGCCCAGCTCATTCGGTTGGCTCGGACCCAAGGGGGAACATATTTTGGAAACTGGATCACTGCCCGACGAGGCAGGGTGTTTTAAGACCTGAGCGAATCTCGGGGAAGCTGAATATGCCGAAATAAATTAGGTTTTAGAAAATTGGCACGATCTGTAAAATATAAATACAAAAGGACTAGCAAATATTTCCAAAACAGTCTCCAGGAGCTTTGCTGTAGCATATTAACGTGTCGACAAACCTGGCGTTCGTTTTTCACGCGAAACTTTATCAAACCCTAAATCTCTTCCGTGTTAAAAATTAAGAAATTATGCTGCTATATACCTAATAATCTCGTCGAATTAACAACCTCGCAATTAGAATAAATATGCGAAAGAGCGAGATCGTGTATCGATAAGTTGAAAGTAAAAGGATTAATGCATTACGTTCGTTAGTATTTACGAATTCTCTTCGTTGGACGCACAATTTCATTTCATGCATCAATGCTTATACGATGTACGTATCTTGCACAACGACGCTTAACGTAAGTGAAACGCGAAAGAGGTAAAAACAAAAAAAAAAGTAACCAACCTATTTGCAAGACATTGACACCGGCGATAACAGCTCTTTACACGCTTTCGCCGGATATGAACTCGAATATGATGCACAAATAAATTTCCGCGAATAATTATTACATAAAACAAAAAACCTCCCAGATGTACAATAACACTGATCCATCGTTGACAGTTTACTTTTCATTCACAAAAGTTTCCTCATTCTCGAAATACTTTCTCATTCAGATCTTTAATTCTAACAATAAATTAATCGAGCCTCTGCGAAAAATCCCAAGTTTCTGGAACGTTGCCCAAAGCGTGAAAGAGGTGAGACTTTTCGGAACTGTGGTATAGACACGCTTAAACGACACAGTCTGGTCTAGGATATTTCGCACCGAGTCAGGCACATAGCGAAATGGAATGGTCTCCATCTGCCTATATTATATTATATGTATATAACGTTACAACTGCGCCATTCGGCAAACCCGTTCGCGAGATTGGTGAGGTATTATGCTGAAAGCAGCTTCAAGTATTCCAATAGACGATGCCGAGGTTTGCACATCTCGAACGGGCACAAGATATTGTACCTTTGTATATTATCCTCCGGGTTCTTCACTCATAACGTTACAAAATATACCGAGTCTCGATGGCATTTTCCATTTTATTTCAGCACTTGAGAGGAATAAAATTTTCACAGCCGTCTACATGTCGTTTTTATGTTTTATTCTGTAGTATACGAAAACAAAGCGTTCGCAGTGAAACTTATCGACCGTGAAATATTACAACCCTCGTATCTTCGATGTACGTTAAAAATGCATCAGTACATAACATCTTCCTAGAACGGAGGGGAAGTCAACAGACTCAACGTATAAGTTTTGAAAATTGTCCCGAACAACTTCCTGATTCATGTACTATTTTAGCTGAAATTATTACGCAATGAAAGTTGGCAATTTATAATGATGGAAAACCAAAAAAAAAAAGAAAGAAATGTATCTACACGTAACTCAACTAAACAAACATGTATGGTTATCACGCCTGATTTCTGAAGAATTGGGTCACACCTTGTACCAACTTTCTTTCAAATTTCCCATCATCGTAGAAATCTACAAACAGATTACAAATGGTAAAAATAATTAGCCAGTTTTTCTAAGATGTGCCGAAGCTGCGGCAAACTCGACTTGTGTATACATCTATATATAGACGCACGTGTACATATCTGCCTTAATGCCACGGTTGTGTAGTAAAATTCCTTGTCACAAAGAAACATTTCAGCAAGCTTCAACGGACTGCAAACATGCCGCAACGTTTGTTGTTTCAAGCATATACTATATATATATACATGTAAGGTATGTCTAACAATAAGTATATAAATATTCTGCAGATGTGCGAATAGTACGATTAAATTTCAATGAAAATATGTGAAAATAACATTGTTATGAGCTTGCACGACGGTTACGTAACAGACGTGCCTTTAGCACGTAAACAAAGTGATAATAGAATTACGTAAACGAAATTAGCAAAGAGTTGAAACATTTGGCATTACCCAGCGCAGCTCGCTAAATGATTTTACAATAAGAGACGAATGTTTCTCAATTTTCACGGAATGTTACCTTGTAACGTCAATGTCAAATTTTCCGTTCAATATACGATACGAAAAAAGCTTACTTTAAGAAACTTAATGACAAATTCTAATCTGCACCAATTAAAGATCCAATTAGTAATAAACGTGTCGATCAGCAGCGATAATTCAGACTGTACAGAATTGAAATATCTAGTAAATTTTAACATTCTTCCATAAATCAGGCTTTTTCAGAAACGTATACAAGTTCACCCGAATACCGGACTTGATCGATTTTATTCCTCCTCTGCTACTTTCCTTTCTTTTCTTCTTTCCACGTTATTTCCCGAAGTTTCGTAATCGTTAAATCATGCTTAATCGACGAGGGGTTGATTGAATGCCATATAAGCGTGAAAGGGTATAATATAACAGGCAAAAGCTTTTATATCTGGTGGGTAAGGAAAAGAAAAAGAAAAAAGAAAAATTCTCCCACCGAATCGTGCGGCACGCAATATTTAGCTTGAACCGAGGCGTGTCTTATCGGTAATGAAATAAAGTTTTACGCCACGTGTCGCTTTCGTCATAGTCATAGTCGAAACGGTCGTTACTTCATCAAGATCTTCTGTGCAGAAATCCCTCCTAACACTCCAACGATTAATTATCCTACCAACTAACGTCTGCCTTAATATTTAACCACCGGATCAAGGGAAATCTTCTCTAGCTGACGACGCATAGACACTGTTTCCCTATTCGCCATATCGCACCCCACGCACCGTTAAAGACGGAAAATTAATGGTTATATGGATACGCGATAACAATCCGGGGAAATTAATCAACTAAAACACGTGTTACATGAAGTAGATTTGGAATTGATGTGTTTCTTTTTGTTTTTAATTGTTCCATTAAAATAAAAAATAAAAAACATAAAAAAAAACAAAGAAACAACGAATAGTTTTTTCCTCTACAATATCATCACGAACGGCAATTTTCTCATTTATTTCCGTCTACTCCTTTTTGTTTTCTTCTTTTTTTTTCCAACAGTTTTTCGCCACCTTCTGTAAGCTTTTGCCAGTTTTAGTATAGACTTTTCTTTTTTGCCCCCCCCCCCCCCCCCCCCAAAGTTATTTTGATCGTTGCTCCGCGCCAGGAAATGCATTAATTTAAAAATTTTAAACAGAGAATCGTGTGGGCGGATAGAGAACGTTTTCCGAGAGTTATCCGTTCCGTTATAGGGAGGACGATAAAAATTCCACTTCCGTTCATTCCCCGTCATACCGACATCTAGAGCCTTTACGCCCGTTGGGGCTACACACTATTTTCGTTCATATTAATGACAAAGGAGAGCAACGGGCATCACCCCGAATATTACCCCATGGATATCGCTACACCACGTATGGTGCCGAGTCTATTTCAGCTCGAGTTTGGCATTAGGAAGGAGCGAGAGAGAGAGAGAGTTCACGAAAAGCTTCACGAGGTGGACTCGCAACACACTCTCTGTAGTCTCGATGCTTTTACTCGCGAACTTTCCACGCTATTTTTACACTAGCCGTTGCTCCTCGGTCCTCGTGCTTAAACTTAACGAGTGTGATCGTCTTACCGAGGCTAGACACCGGCGACGGAAAAATTATCGGCAACGAGATGACAATTTCGCGTGTAAGCGACGCCCAAGAACAACGAGAAAACGGGAAGAGCAACGAAAAAAAAAAAGAATCAAAATTTGCTTCTATCTATAGAAAAAAAAAAAAAAAAGAAAAAACTCGTACACGCCTCCAACTTGAATGATGACGTGGATTTTGCTTATACAATCCAAAATCGTACACGCCGACGTGTTTCGGGAGACAATCATGAGTCAGATGTCAAAATCTCATTGCCGAATATCACGCGTATCCTTATAAAGGCAGGTATAAGAAAATAAAAATGGAAATGAACGAATCTAAAACAAAAGTGGAAAATTAAGCAGTTTTAATTAGAATCCTGATCGTTTGACACAATGTTTATTCTTATCCTATTACAGATAACAACTCGGAAGTGAACAAAAACTGTTTTTACTAAAGTACCAAACATTGCACAGCGAAAAGCATCGGATCCCGATATTTTCTGCACCGCGTACTTGTGTCAGTGAAATAATATCCGGTGTAAATTTCAAGCAATATTTGACATCTTTGCGGTATCCTGCGGAGTATTTAAAAATACCGTCTCGTCACGAGTTAACTCATCTTCAACAAAGATGCGTCGCGTTGTCGCGATGCGGTTCGTGCCAAAATTATCTCAACTCGTAAGACAAGTCGCGGGACAACGAGTCGGTATTTTTCCAACATTTCGCGAAGGAAATAGAAATGGAATGCGGGAGTCAACGCAGCGAAGCGTCGCGATGATTCACGTATTCTATAAATAGGACGATTATTAAATTTATATAAAATGAGTAATTCAGGGACAAATCGTACGTAAAACATGCACGGTTGGAGCAACATTTTCTTCAAGGATTATAACACAGTCAAAAAGCAACATTCTACAGATAGATGTGGAGTATAATTAGCGCAAGTTAGTATTTTAGGTAAAGAAAATTCAAGAACTGTCACGCGTGTCTTTCATTCTTTATTTAATCGTTAGTTTTGTACACTTTTAAATTTACCGTAAAAAAAAAAATAAATAAATAAATAAAATAGAATGGATGTAAAAAATTAACTACCGAAGAATCAGAAAATTTTCACAGTCAATTTCACTAGATATTACCGCAAATGCGGTTAGGTAAATCGGTGAGTCAAAATTCAATACTTTTTCGTCAATTTCATTACGAGATAGTCGAACACTGAAGTTTTCATGTGGATTTTTCATCTCAAATCCAATATACTCGTTCGATTTCACTCAACAACGGTTTATTTTGTCGGTTAAACTATTTTTCACAAATTCATTGAAACTGATTTGTTCTGTGTGAATGAAAAATAATAGTAATAAAGTAAATAAAAAAACAAAAAACAAAAAACACGTTGATTCTCAACCGCAACCAAAAACTTTGCCAAATCGGCGTTACTTCAAAAACTATCGCATCGTCTTCAAGTACGATAAATATGCAAAAACTAACGAGATAAGCGAATATCGATAAAGACGCGAAGAATACTCGTCGTTATCACAGAGCCTGTGAAAGGGAAAGACTTTGTGTTCAGGTATCGTACCGTGGTGGTGGTGGTGGTTGTGGAGGTTTCATTCGCAGGTGCAGGTTCGTGAGGATTAACAGGGGCTGCTAACCCTAGCAGCGGGACCGAGGCCAAAATACGACGAGCACCACGAGCCATTGCCCCTGCGGCGCGACACACGCCGCCGCTAATCGTCCGGCCTACCTTAAGGACGGACTCCATCTTGATAATATCGAAGAACACCCGATGCTGCTTGTTCGCCCTCGATTTTATACTCTATCGATTGGCTTGCTTCGTTCGACCACGCGGGCGAATTTCGAATCGATCCGATTTCGGCCCAGCTGCGTACAATTAATCGATCCAAATGACGTTAGCGTTTCTTTTTATTCTACATCTTTTGCAGGGTTGGTATTAAGACCAGAATCTCGAGGTTTTACACGCCGCGTTGCAAAAAAAAAAAGAAAAAAAGAAAAACCAACCGAATCATTAACTAACAGATAAATGTAAACGTACTACACTGTCTCTACAAAAGAAAAAAAATATCCCGACGAATTTAATAATCATTGAATCGTTGTTCATTTTAACCTGGATTGTGAGAAAAAATCTTGCGAGATGGCGTTATTTTTCAAAATTCTTGGAATCACCTTTTTTTTAAGCCACGATTATCTTGAATATTTTCGTTGATTTGATTCTACACCTGCATCAGCACTTCGTGACAAAGTCGCACAAATTCATCGATATTACCGTCATTATTATTTATACTTATTATTATTATCGTAGACGTAAAACTTGAACGACGCGTGTAAAACCTCGACGAGCTGAAATGTTCGGATCGATTACTATACGTATATTGAATTTAGTCAATCTTTTTAATATTCATGGTAAAATTGAAAACGTTGCGAAACTGTTAAAAAAAAATATACCTCGACGCACGGACCGCTCGTACCAAACACAGTGCACTGACTCAACGTCGTCCGGGTTTGACCACCAAGTTATATAGAGAGACGGTGAAAATCGTCCCACGGCTCGATGTACCATTGGCCAAAGGAACCAAGCGAGGCGGGGGTCAAACAACGAAGACGAAGAGGAAAGAGACGAGAAGAAGAAGAAGAACAAGAACAAGAACAAGAAGAAGTCGAAGACGAAGCCGAAGACGAAGTCGACATTGCTTCCTGGACCGCGAGAGATCTACCACAAGTAAAAAAGAAAGTATAGGGGAGAGAAAAGAGAAAAGAGAAAAAGAAAACGAAGGAAAAAGAAAAGAAAAGAAACGCAACCTAGGCGGCGTGGAACGACCTCGACAATTCTATTCTTGAAATTAGACGTGGAGATAATGCGAAGAGAGAAGAAGAGTAAGTGTAAGTAGAAGCGATTCTGCTGCTCCTCACGTCCGTCCGAAGCTCTGCAAGATTCTAAATCACACAAACGCGTGAGTCTCTCGTCTGGAAAATCTCGCGTGTGTGTAAAATCCCCTGCAGGAAAAATCTATTGTTCGGTTTTCTATCCGCTTTGCCCCGCCTCGATCTCTATGCAAGTCGCTCAGCGCAATCCGGTAGGCATGAGCTTTAGTCGTGTACAAGATACATCGCAGACCGTTATTAATCAAGTTTCATCCTTCTTTATTTACGCCTGCTACCCCCTTTTTTACTCGACGGATGGAAAAGTACGATACGATTCAACGTGACACATTTTCCCAATCTGTGTCGTTCGAATTTAGAAATTGAAACTACCGTGAATATATCATATATATATATATATATATATATATATATATATATATATATATATATATATATATATAGATAAAAGTTTCGCAGTAATTTAATTCAGGTGAAAAAAAAAAAAAAAAACAGAATCCCACGCTAATACAACACGTCAACACATATAACAATACAGCTACAAATAACTTGTATGATAGATTTCAATTAGAAATTAATAAATCGAATTATTGTACAAAACGATTTGTTCAACTTTCGAAACTCTATTAGAATGACAGTCAACTTCTGGAGTCAAAAACTTGCAACGCAATTATATTTTTGAATTTAATATCCCCCCCCACATCAGACCAAATTATACTTCTAAAATACCAAAAACCATAATCGATGAAATCAAAATACTCCTTTTTTTCTTTTTATACGAAGTTGATTGGACGAATAAGAAGAAAACAAAAAAGAAAAAAACTAGTTGACGAAATATTAAAAAAAAAAATCGATGACTCACCGTGAGTATAAGATCCATGTTTAGCAAAATCTTGAATCTGTGTTGCTAAAAACGTGGTTGATTATTTTATGAAACCCAGAGAGAAACGGAGATGCATTTTATACCCAGCCAGCAGCACCGAAAAACGACACGTGTAGACGTATATATAAACCACCACTACTACTACTACTACGTCACGTATTTACAAGGAAGAAAAGTTTGCTAAAACCGAAATCCTGGTAAGGTGAGGGGGGGGGATCGATCCGGACGTTTCAAATTACTCGCACACGCGCTCAGCTGCATTATTCGGCCCTTCTCCAACAACGCAATAATCCCCAACCAAAGTCCGCAGCTATATAGCAAATTTGTTTCACGTGAAAGCGACGTGGTAGGAAATCAAGCAGCTGCAAAAGCTCGTGTAATATTTTCTACGCAAAATACATCTTGAATACAATTTTATTCGCCACTCTCGACCTGTTCCGTAAAAAGTAATTTCACCCTGCAACATGAAAATATCCATCTGAGACAACAGATTTTTTTTTTTTTTATACGTCGCGTTGAAATTTATTTTCGTTTTCACTTTTTACTTTACTCGAATCTGGAGATGAGAAAAAAAAAAAAAAGTATAAAAATAACGACAACAAGAGAATTTTGCCGGATAACAGATTTTCTATTTTTGCAAATATGTTCCGCTGCGTAAAAGAAAAAAAAAAAAAAAAAAAATATCCAGATCATATCATCACGATATGTCTGATATTGAAAATGCTGCCAACGCCGTTTTTTTTTTTTTTTTTTGAAACCCGTATTTTTGGTATCTCGGTAACCACACTCCGTAAATCAGACTTTTTTTTTTTTTTTTTGTTACACGAGTCTGCTAAATTTTACGACATTTTTTGAAAATCCGCTCACAATCAGATCAGACGCAAAACGGAGAATTTCGTAAAATCTAATTTTCGAGCTGAGTGTCTGTACGATTTTGTCCTCGATGCGACGAGACAAGAATCATAGTGTGAGCTCTCTCGTACCAGTAATTAGCTATCGGGTATACGACGTTTCAGTTTGGTAAATACGCGGCGTCCGCGTCGTATTCGCTTCGATCGCTCATTGTCTTCTACGGAATTGGCATCGGCACTTGAGGAATGCGAAAGACGAGTATCCTGGCGAAGAAGAAGAAGAAGAAGAAGAAGAAGAGGGCGACGACAACGACGACGAGGTTCAAGCACGCGCATTCCTATCGCCTTTTATTCTTCTCCTCGATAATCGCGACGCATGTTACACACAATCGTTTGCTCGTTGCACCTATATCCGGAGTGTGTGCAGGTATAGCAAAACCTGGCTGCAAGCCTAACGTGTAATATTATTATCTGCACCGCACACCTCGACGACCATTGATCCCTCCGCATAGGTTAGAATGTATATAAAGTGCATCGAGGAGAAAGTTGCATACCTGAGAGTGTGATAAAAATTGTGTATCATACCGTACGATAGAGTGAACCAGGAAAATTCAAAAACTTTCCCTCACGAAATTTTCAGACTTTTCCCACTTTTCGTCATAAAAATTTCATAACTTTCCCCATTTTTCTTTTTTTATCCAATTCTGATAAATTGATTACAGCAAATTGATAAAACTATACGCATTTTCCATACAATGTCTATTTTTCTTTTTTTTCGATGAAATTACGAACCGTCACTCGGGTCACACCGTATCATCCAGTCGATTCAAAGTTTGAGAAGAACTTTCCGGCAACGGTGAGAAAAAAAATTTGTACTCCATCTAATTTATCTAAAACTATTAAAAAATTGTAGAACGTATTTGTATTTGCAAAAACCTCAGACATTTGAGAATTCCAGGAGATATCCGGGTTCCCAAAAATTCCCTGACCAGCTATCACCCCGAATTCGAAAGTTCGAATCAGTCCAGACACAAAACCTTCTCAGCAATATTTCGCATCGCAATACGAGTATACGAGTATAATATAAGTTACATAGAAAGAAGTATTCGCGAAGGGCGAAGAGGAAGAAAAATGAGATAGATAAAAGAGCCGCGGCGACAGCTGCGATTGAAAATAACGTTCCAAGGTACGTAAGTAAGTACATTATGGAAATTCAACCGTTACCATAGAAAATGAGTCCGTGTTATATACGGATTTAGGTACGTAACAGCTGTGGAGTAAATGCGTCGAAGGAAATTCAATCACCGGTTATCCAACTTCCCTCAAGCGCAAAGACGGACGGACGGACAAACTCCCTTGAACGGAAAACGTCGAGTTCCCGATAGCTGGTACATATTACGTTCGGTATTGCGGCTACGCCGGCACAGCCGCCGCGTTTGTTGTGTGCTTTGGAAAGCACCCGACGAAGGCAGCATCTGCCAAGACTAATTTCGGAGACATTAACCTCCCCGTCGACGTTTTACCAGCTGAAGATTGAACAGATCTCTCTCTTTCTCCGTGTCTTCGACATGATTCTCCAACTTTAAAACGCTGTTCGAAACTCGTTTCCACCCGACGTTTCTAATCATCTTCCTGAAATCTTCACTTCTATTGCCGATTATATATGTTACGTACGTTCTTCTCTCGCTAAATTCAAAGATAAATTCTAAACTTGAATTCAGAAATTTTTTACAGTAGGTAAGATTTGCATATTGAATTATCGGGTTTAACTTATCAAGTCTTCGCAGAACGACTCGAAAGTTAACGAAGACTCAATTTTTCCGATCACAAGCCAAATTTTCAACTTTGCAAACAGGTGTTTTCTTTCTCTTCACACCTCTAATCGCAGCATTAATTACCGATAATTTTCTTCCATGTTGCTTCAAAATCAATTTGAGAAGAAAAAAAAGCACTTATACTTTCAGGTACTATTTTTAGCCAAGGGATATCGTGTCGGTAGCGACAAGTTCTCTCTCCTCTCTCTCTTTCTCTCTCTGAAGAATCAAGTGGAAGTCGAGTCCCCTTTTCTCTGTCGCGTACAGAGGAATAATGTACATACCTACCTGCGTCGTAGGTACGTCGTTTTTATTCAATTTCTTTTTTTTTCATTTTTTTAATATTGTTTTCACACATGCAGCTATACTAATAAAAGAGGGGGTGATGATATGAGATGCGAGGAGCCTCCTCGCAGAGGCGACGCATCGCGGCGTCATCAGACAATCTCCACCACTCGTCTCGTCGGGGCAAAGCACGAGGTGGAGGAGTACGCCTGCCATACTATGTACGCATAGTCACGCACGTCCGCTTCGAAACTACCTTCTATAGTAGGTGTGTGCGCACACACACACATATATATATGTACATATAATATGTAGATATAACAGAATTGCCCCTTGGCTGGGTTTCGCTCCTTAGACGTTGCGATCTTAGCTCGTTGCTGTACCAAAAAGACAAGAGCCAAGTGAGCGAGGTTAAAACAAACCACTCCAGTCGTCTGGCGCGGGTGGATTACTAATTAAAAAGTGCGGTTTCGCGCCTTTTCTTTGGTTGAAAAAACCCAAACAATTTAAAAAATATCGAGGAACGGTTTGAAAAATAGTGTAACTCGAGCGATCCCGCGGCATTGTAAATCATTTGGAAGTCAGTGAGAAGTCGATGAACTTGTATAGGAAATTCGGAACAGCTCGTTTGGGTACGTAGAAATCATATAGTAAAAGTAAGTCAAGCTATCGTCTTCAAGTTTGGCGATCTCTGATTAATTTCCAAGTAAATATCTCCTCGGAAAATTATTCAACGCAATTATTCAACTTGTCCTAACTGGCTTGAATGAAAGGCTCTCACCAAATTCCAATAAATATATATCCACTGCACCAACGACGTCGTCACCACTACGTCCCTTTACTGAATCATATTACGGATCCGTGACTTTCACCGTGCTACCAAATAGAAAAAAAAGGAAAAAAAAACAAGCCCCGAACTACAAACGTGACGAGAAGGGAGGCACACTCCGTTCACGGTGTATTTGATTGTACAGCACTTGAAGAGTATTTCGAACATAGGTTAACAACCATAAGATGCGGGTGTCGTTTACGATCAGTAAGTCCAGCAGCCTACTCCAGAAGGCTTCTTTCACAACCGGCTACTCGTCCGACGAATATCGCCGACAAGTACAAGAGTGTCATAGTTTAGCCGCGGATCTTTCCTAAACCCGGTATAAGATTTTTATCCGAAGGAATTTCCGGTCCCCTTGAAAAGTCGCGTTTGATGCACGGGATGTATCTGCGGTGGTAAACCCAATGAAAACTGTAGAGGATGAGAGCGAGACAACAGGGGGAGGAGGGTGAAGGGGAGATATAAAGTGACATCGATTTATCAAAAGAGACGGTCGCTTTGTCTCCCCCCCCCCCCCTCCCCTCGTTCTTCCGCGAGTCTCGAGTGCGTTCGACTCTCGTTGAGTTATGGGGTCGAGTCTCTCTCGCTCTCCTCCCGAATATAAGAGTGGAACCTCCCCCCCTCCCCCCCCCCTGTTCCGAAACACTTGAGATTCGGTTCACGTCCTTCGAGCCAGTCCTTAAAAAATCCTTTACATTCATCCCGTACATACGTGTCGTTATATTTACACATGCGATACATCGCTACCGTTTTTCAAATATTTGTCAACCGTTAAACGCGTATGAAAAAAAAAAAAGACTTTGCGGGTTTCTCCCCCTTCGCATCGTATCGGCGTCTACGTGAAATATTGCCCACTCGCAAGATATTGCTTGCGAAATTAATATCCTTAAACGATTCTCTCTCTCTCTCTCTCTCTTCGCGCAGCAACGTGAAAAAAATCTATGGATATATGGTTGTAACATTTCTCACTCTCCGGACTCTTCAAAAAGATATACCGTGATTTATCACTCTGTATATACACGTTCTTCTTTAATGCATATACAGCAAAAACGCGAGGATAATTTTCCTAATGCATGTATGCGTGTATAAAACACGTATATTATATACAGGCACGTGCTACGAAAACTGTAAATATGTATATCTACGTATATGTTTTCTTTCCCATCAATATGCACAGAGCACCGGAATACGTGTTTGTGCGGAACGGAGTTCGCCTTACACGTGCACATTATAGATACACGTATGATAAAACGCGAGAGGTTGTTCAACCTCGATATGTTTCTATATCCTGGTTGCAATTTCAACTTTGTGCCGTTACTCCATACTCGTATTAAAAAAAAAGAGAGAGAGAGAGAGAGAGAGAGAGAGAGAGAGAGAGAGAGAGAGAGAGAGAGAGAGAGAGAGAGAGAGAGAGAGAGAGAGAGAGAGAGAGAGAGAGAGAGAGAGAGAGAGAGAGAGAGAGAGAGAGCCGCCTCCGGCATATCTCATTACCCCCCGAGTCTGGGGACGCGGACTTCCTGCGGCGTCTGGTTGTTTAATCGTAATTAAAGTAAACTAAAGTAAGGTAAGATATTCGTTCCGGCTCCTGCGGGCTTCTCTCTGATCCGTTCATTCGAAGCCTGGACGAGGGTAAAAGTTACAATGCACGTAACGCGTATTCCGAAAAAAAAAAAAAAAAAAAAAAAAAAAAAAACAAAATCCGTAAGCCAACGACCGCGTGAAATTCTTTAAACGAATAAGAAGACGTAATAAAAATGAATCCAACCATAAGAATCACTCGCAAAATCAAACCCCGAGACTGCGGACTCGGTCATTCGAGATGTGTTGCTATAATCGAGGAAAAGAAAAATCATCCCCTTAATTTTGCCTCTTCGCGGGTCACTATCTTTCTCTCCCACTGTCTCTTTATACACGCACTAGCACCAGCAGCAGCAGCAGCAGCAGCGTGACTGAAGATTATTCGGTTGAAAAGAATCTCAATAACGGCGTGTCTCACCCTTATTTATACCCCCTCTCTTTGCACAGAGGAGAGCGACAATAATTATGAAACGTCGTTTCGCAAAGTGGGTGAGAGAATCCCGGGGCTCGTCCCTTTCTCTCCTCCTCATCCGCTTTTCCGCAGGGACTCTGACTCCCTCCTCACATTCTTGCAACAAATCGCTGTAATTTTGGCTCTCCTTTTTCTTCTTCTTCTTCTTCTACCATGAATACATACGCGCCATCTTATACGTATATATATTCTTCTAATTCTACATCATTCTGCAACGATGCAGACGGGAGAAACGGTAACGGATACAAACGAACGAACGATCAGTTCAATAACCAGTTTATCAACTCGAACCTCGTATAAAATCGTGTAAAAGAAACTGTTCGACTGTTCACAAAATGAAGTACAATAAAAAAAAAAAAAAAAATAGAAAACTTGTAAAATGTTTCGCATAACGTATATGATGACATTTAGAATGCTCGAGTGACGAGTGTTAAGATAGGTTCTATAAGAAATGAAGTTACGACTTGGGTAAGAAAAATTATTAATGTCTAATATTGCTGAAAAATTCCTAAAAATTTCTGGTTACTATTTCTGTACCTCAAAGTGTTGAAAAATCGTAAAAAACGATTTAATTTTTCAAAGGGATAAAAATATCCGGACCTTGATCGTCCCGTAGGTTTGTTCAAATCCGTCGCAAGTCGGGAGCGTGCGAAAACCCCGCGAGTTCGTCGGTCGCCATGGTTACAGCTGGCGCGTCCCGGCGTCCCGGCGTCCCGACGCTCGATACTCGTCAACGCCCAAACCGAGAAGGACAAGGATAAAGAGAGAGCGAGGGAAGGAAGAGAGAGAGAGAGAAAAAAGCAGCAGACGACGGCTGGATCGTGCAAACCGCGAATTCGAGAGATACGGCTTAGCGGGCGCGTGTTTCGGTTGAATTTGAAAAAGGAGTCGATTGGTCAGCGAACTGTGATGAAAGAGACCGGACTTAAGCGGAATGGCGTAAACTAAGTTGCGAAAAGAATGATTCGTCCTTCTGAGGGGCGGTAAAATCGAACAAATTTCAACCTGCCGGTAACGAAGTGATTTTCCTAGATTAATTGAACGACGGGGAAATAACGGAAAGGAAATCTCGGAAAAATTTCATGACAAGCGGTGGTTATTGTTGTTGTTGTTGTTGGTCAGAGATGGGGAAAAGTTTCAAGAATATGTACATTATACATCAACGAGGGGGTTGTTGAAATGAAAAGGGGAAACTATAAATCTCTCCTTATTAATTGCACTATTTTTCTTTGCTGAAACGTTCCGACAAACGACTCCTACACAGGCACGCGTTTCGAATATAATAAAATCAGAAAAGTTGGCGTTCGGTATTGTAACGATTACCAAAACACCGTGAGGAAAAACAGAACGATAAAATTTAACCGTCAATTCATCTGTAGTGTTATAAATTTTACAACCTACCCCTTTCACCGATAAGTGTTCTTTGCCGGAAGTAAAGAAAGAAAGAAAGAAAGAAAGAAGAAACAGAAGATCAAGTCAAAGTGTCCGAAAGATTAAGAGAGTGAAAAATGACGGTGAAGTTGCTCTTTCTTCGCGGTTTGCGGAAGTTGAATATTCGCCGAGTTTACCTACACTGTCCATATAGCTCGAAAATAAAGTAGCAAAACGTTTTAGCCGCGTGGCTGCAGGTAATTTCATTATTATCCAAAGGAAAACCCTCGGTTCGTAAATTAAAATTTGCACCAGACTAAAAATTATAAAAAAATTTTCATCAATGAAGAAAATTGCAAAAAGGATTCCAACGAGTCTCCGAGAATCAGCCAAGAATTGGACTGCCAATTAGTAACTCCTTTCCGCGTTTGATGGGAGAGGGGGGAGGGGGGGGGGGGGGGGGGGAGGAGGGCAGTTATCGCGGTGAAAGGAAACCAAAAATACACACCGTTGAAAATCTCTTTTCCAATTACTCGCCCCGGAATCAGATACACCTTCACATCCAACGAATACACATCTCGGTCCGCAATTTCCGGAATAGTTTCCCTAGCTCGGATGTATGAGGGGATCGATTTTGCAGCGTACTTTTGTCACCGCGCGTCCATCTCTCTCTCTTTCTCTCTGTCTCTCTGTCTCTCTGTGCGACGGCTCATCCGGGAGAAGTGCACGTATAAAAGACAAGGAGGAAAGGGTTGTCGAATGAAAGCAAGCCCACTCGGAGGATATTACCGGTGGTACCGCTGCTCGGAAACTGGTTTCCGATAATCTAGACCGACGTATTTCCGCCTCAATTATCACACCGCGTAGTGATGACATGTTAGCAGGAGAAAGGTAACGACGGTCACGGATTCGATTTAGAGATAAACAGAGGAAAAAAGAACGCAGATCGTGGTAAATAAATAAAGATTCCTGAACCGACAATGTTGTTTTTGGCTAAAATCAGGTGATAAAAATTTGCAAAACACAGAAAAAATTGCAAGTTCATTTTTTCAAAGACTTTCCCCAAAGATTTCGGTAAAACGTAAATCCATGCTACAGATACCTTGAACACAATTTACACGATTGCTCATTTTTCTTCATTTTTATTTAACCGACACAGTCGAGTCCAAACTATATTTCCACAACGCCGATTAAAATCTCGCCACAAATTGACGCCGAAGGCTAACGCGCGTTGCACAACGTTCCCCTTTTCCTCGTGATTTCTCGCGTGCAAATTTTACGCTGTACTACGAAGGGTCGGTTTCAATTGAATTAGGGTTCTATCCCTTCTGTGCGAAATCTCAATCGTGTGAAATCACACCCAATATCTCCAAGCAGTGAATATCGAACTACGAAGATCACTCTGGGCAACGCGACTTAGAAGCGAAAGTACCGAATTGTTTCTTGTTATCTTTTTTTTGATAAGTAACTTCAACAACGAACTTTGAAAACACGTTACTGTAAAATAAATTCTGCGAAATAAAATATAACCGACAGCATTTGCGCGCGTGAAACAAGGACGATAAAAAAAGAAGAGGGTAGATAACCAGAGACGATACTTTCAAAGGTGATAAATTCACGCCATTGGGGTAGTTCGCACCCGCCAACGCACCCTGTAAAGATAAATCGTTAAAGTACGCTACCGAATGCGGTTAATATCGAAGGGATCTACGTCTACAAATACCGCGATTCACATCTGGATAGTATGTGGTTAACACACGAAGACGAAGAAGGGTGAGAGACGGCGATCGTTTGCTTTGCGTAACATCGACGCGGCGGAGAAACCGCCGGATGAAATCGGGGAGATAATTCGTTTAATCCACTTGTAACCGGCGCGTCAAAGGAACGATTTTCTCCACTTCAAATCTCGAAAAGCAGCCGCCGCGTGTCGATATCAGAGACGGGTTGTTCTCTGTATATACTCGGTCTTTTCGTCGTCGAGCATCAGGAACACTCCCAACTGGCCGACTGCCAGATTTCATCCGCTCCTTAACTCCTCCGGATCCCTCGTTCTCTCATTCTCTTACTTCTACCCTCGAGACTGATCAGTCGGTAATTACGTATATTGTTCTATATACACTGGGATTCAGGTGAAGCGATGGTTGAAAAGACACCGAGATTAAGGATCATTTATCCAATACATCCTTAAAAGAGTACATCGAAGATGGAAACGATTCCGTGGATAAGAAAAATTCAACGTTAGTAATTTCATCTTCACCCCCCGAATACCATTAAAAGTAGCCTCATCCATGACGAGATGCTCGAGCCTTTGTCCTCTGGAACATGCCAGCCAAATATTTCAACGTTTCCTTGAACCCGCGATGCGAGTAGTTAGTACCTTTAAAGCTTTCAATCACCAGAGATTCAGTTTCCTCGTTCCAAGCGATCGGATCGTATACGAAATCAATCGTGCTTCTGCCTAATGCAGGGCATATCCGACAAATTGACAGGCACGGATATAAGAGGGCGACAAACACCTGCGCCATATGGTTCTCTCCACTGGTTGTGCATAGGAGTACAAGAGACCATACGGAACGTGATGACCCGTGACTTTACTACCGTAGGACACGATGCCCCGTTGTCGGAGTCACACTCCTGCATTTCGTCCCACATCCAACGTTGAACCGGGTTCCGCCAAGCTCGCTCATCCGCGACTGTAGCTGCGAGGAATTTTGCAAGGCGAGGCAGACAGAGTGGCAATAAATACGTTTCTGCATCGTTCGGAATTGCAAAATGAGCTGGGAAATTACGACGCGAATACGCGATGTTGCACATTCGTCAACATCGTCGTTATTTTCTTTTTTTTTTTTTCAATCAATTCCATTTCATTTTTCTTTTACTTTTTCAAAACTTGAAATAAAAACCATACAACCCTGACGAAATGATGAGCGAATTCCGAATCAACGGTAAGAAAGAACTGCAGAAATTCTCTTGCTGTAAAATTCTTATCTACGACGCAGGAAACTCGTAAATTACATTAGTTATTCGTCGTCGAGAAATGTTCCAAGGGAATTCTTCGAAAGTGTGTGAAAAAGAAGGAGATCGTTACACTGTAAAAAATTTGGTGTCAAAATCAACACCATTTTAACACCACGCGTAGTCCCGAAAAGTCCACTCCGCTGGTGTGCATGCTTGGTGTTAACAGACGGTGTTAAAAGTTCGGTGTTCCGAAGTAACACCGATTGCAGTAACACCCGAAACCTGACACCTTCAGAATAACACCAGAGTATTGACGCCCAGACAATTATGACACCATAAAAATCAGCACCAAGGAATTTGAACCCTGCGAAATAACAACATTGAAATGGACACCATAAGAATCCACACCACTGAATAAGCACCTTGCGAATGAACACCAGCGGATTAACACCCTGGCAATAACACCAAAAAACTGACACCCAGTTGATAACACCAGAAAATTGACATCCGCAATATAGCACTATAGAACTTACACCCTGAGAACAACTCCAAAAAATTGACACCATGGTAATAACACCAGAGAATTGGCAAACCGACTCTTTTTTTTCTTGTATGAATATAGGTATATGCATATATGACACATGAGGTAGGGTTTAAAAATAAAATACAGTGATTCATAAGATAATCCAAGTCAATATGTAATTTCTGTTATATAGGTAAACACCATACATGTGCTTTCAAATATATACATATATAAACTTATTTTTGCTTATACATATATACATATATATAATCACATGAACCTTAGAATAATCTTACATATTATATATTTAATATCAATAGTACAAAACTTATTTTCTCTTTAACAACAAATTGGCTAAATAATAATTAATCATTATTGTTTGTACTTTCCGTTCTGCGGGATAGGAACTTTTCAATACGGTATGCATTTATATGAACATATGAATTGAGTGACACGAAAAGACGTAAAAACTAATAGTACAATATACATATAGATTATAATTATGATAATGATGAAAATAGTAGCATATTGGTACGTTTAAAAAATATGACATTTCGGCACTACGAACGTGGTAGTTTTGTGATAACTTTGATGAAATTCATAGGCATACTTATGATCCAACAGATTGAGATCGATTAAACTATAGGTCTTTATAATTTCGGGTTCGACTACAAAAGCATGGTACTCGTCACTAAAATATTTCGTTTTACATTTGGTACAAATAACGAATGGTACATTGCGATGCACAAAGATATGAGTGATGACCTGAAATACGGGTAGATCCGTCTGTTCATCAATATGGGTTGCAATTGAAAATCCGACTTTATAAAGAAATCCAGAAACTACTTTTTTCACCACGAATATTCTATCGGATGGATTAAATTGAAAATCGCTTCTCGCTAACAAAAATTCAAATATAAAATTGTCATACCTATCAAATTTGCCTCCGCCTGAGCCAATAAAATTTCTTTCTTTTGTGTCTTAGGACAGGCATTGCGGAGGAAGATCAACTGTCCTTGCGCACTTTCCTCATTGTGAGGGTACACATTTTTGGGGGTTGAACGTTTTCTTTCTGCTCAATTTTAACTTCTTTACTCAGCACCTGACGACGTCTATTGCGGGTGCACAGTCTCCAGGAGATGTAACCTGACCGGCCTTCAGGGTCATAGAATATTTCCTGAAATTTAAATCAGTAAATGCTAGATAGTTTTATTAACACATAAACAATTCGCTACTGTATATGATCCTGTAAAAAATATCGGGCTAGAGTTTCACTTATATATAGGTAAAATATGTTAATTCAAAATTTTTTTCAAAGCTAATGCCGACTAGAATGTGGCAGTATTTTATTCCAATTTAATAATTTATTTCCAATAAATTCACCAAATGGAGATAGGTTAGTGTACACCGAGCGTTTTGGTAATTCAGTACGCGGAATGAAATGATAATGCTCGGTTCGTACTCAATTATACAAGTCAGCACCAAATGGTTTAAAATAACACCATATAGCGTTGAAAGAACCCTAGATACTATTCAAAGAACACCAAATAGTGTTAGATGAACAGAAAATAGCATTTAACGATTTATTGGAAAATATTATTTATTAACACTTACCTGCAATAATAAAATCATTCTATTCCAAGGGCTTGCCATTGGGAGTGAGCACTTTTATCCATTTAGTCTCCCCGTTGTATCGTCCCTTTCGCAACTGGAAAGATGTCCCGGTAATAATGTCACCACTATCCGGTGCATCCTGCACATTTGCTGCTTGCTGTGCACTATTGATCAACACATTTTCCATTTCAGGGCCATCCATATTAAGCAAAGTCACGGTAAAAACATTAACAAAATCTGATTCCGACATAACTAGAACCATACACGAGGCAGACGACACGTTTTACCTGAAATGCGAAGCGACTGCTTGTAAGCGCGCGTGGAGGAAACTGAGTTTTTCTGACTGCGGGCTAAGGACTTGCGGCATGTTAAAACTTGTACGCGTAAGAGCTTTCGACATCAGAATGACACCATTGGTGTCAATTCAACATTGTGTCGGTGTCAATGCAACACTATGTCGGTGTATACGTAATTCTGTGACAGACTTGGATTTTGAGGTTGACACCATCGCCGTCAAACCAACACATTGTAAACAATCGACGGTGTGAACTTCTATAAAACTTCTATAGACTGCATTTCGGTTTGGAAGCAGCACTATTTGGTGCTTTTTAACTTCCCGTTTCTCCGTTTTCGGAGAAAAAAGGAAATTATTGTAATCACCCCGAAAATGAAAAGTTAGGTGTTCACTAAATCTTGACGTTTCAAGATCTAGAGAATCATCTCCGACCGCTTTCGGACGGACGACTGTGTGTGTGTATGTGTGTATGTATATACGTGTGTGATCAATTTTTTTGTCCCACGATATCTCAAAAACGAGGCACTGCATTTCAATGATTTTGGTCTCAATCGACGCGGCTTTTCAAAACTTAGAACTGAGTAGATTTTTGCTTTGATCGGTTCAGTACTTTTTGAATTATTCGAACATCAAATCTCCGAAAAATAAAATAAAAATATCTTGAGAATGGATCAACGGATTTGAATGAAAATTGGTACCATGAGATTTCTGGGGTCGTTGATCACGAATATGGGATCAGATTTGCAAAATCTGAAATGGCGAATCCAATATGGTGGAATAAAATCTAAAAATATTCGGATTTTGGTAGAAATTAGTAGTCGGAGGTTTTTTAGGTCACCGATAACAAATCCAAGGTCAGAATTCCCAAATTTATAATGGTGGATCCATTATAGTGGTTCAAAATAAAAGAAAATCATTTTATCTTCATGTAATATGGTATCCAAGGACTTTCGATACATCAATCACGAATCTGAATTTGTAGTTCGAAATTCGAATTGGATATTAATATTTTTTTTCCCGTCAACTCGGAACCTGCAGTGTGATAGGGAAGATCGAGGGCTGGCTCACGGTCAGCTTGTTAAACACACGCAACTCGTCATTTTCGACACCATATAGTGCTAAATTCTTGAATTAACGAATAAATGTTGCCCATATAATATATACTAATTTATACATACATGCGTATAATCTGATATAATCTTATTGGATCAAATTCGAATTGTAATTTGTTTGTTTTTATTTAATTTTATCGTGTTAGGGCGGACTATTTTTTTCCCGAGTAATCTCGCGCACGGTGAGATATAATCATTGAATATAATTCTCAAGTTATGTACGAAGATTTCGGACATCTAGACAGTGAGTATACCTCGTACCACAGACGAGGCTCATTGTGACTATGGGAATTTTTATTTTGAAGATATACTAACTTCTGAAGAGGGTAAATCAACACCTTGATCATTCAAATTGCACCGAAAGGTGTCTGTTTGAGTAAAAAACTGCAGATGGTGTTGATTCACGTAAGATGACATCATTTTTAATCTCAACAACATTGCCGGAGTATTTCATAAACTTTATTGGTGTTATTTGTGACACCGAAATTCCCAGCCAATAACACCGAGCTTGTTTACTAACTTCTGAAGAGGCTGAATCAACACCTTAGTCATTCAAATTGCACCAAAAGGTGTCAGTATGAGTTAAACACTGCAGATGGTGTTGATTTAGTTAAGATAACACCATTTTTAATTACAACAACATCGCCGGAGTTTTTCATACACTTTATTGGTGTTGTTTGTGACACCGATATTCCTAAACAACAACTCCGAGCTTGTTTACACCGCAAATTTTTTACAGTGTATTGTTATACCAATTAAAAAAGTATTTCGACAAAAAGCTGATGCCCAATCGGGCGAAACTGAGTAAGCTTCTTTTACAGCCGAGATGAAAGACCGGTTAGACCGGTATATATGAACGAAGTGATCGGTTGCGTAGGGTCGCGTCCGACTCTTCGGTGCAGCAGCGCCTCGTCGTTACGTCATTGAGTATATGAACCAGAAAACCAGGCCGAAACTAAACCGTGTGCGGCAGGACTGCTGCTGCTGTTGCTGTTGCGCCTTTCGAGAAAAGAAGGAAAGAGAGAAGAGGGGGGAGGATAAAAAGAGAGAGAAAGAGAGAGAGAAACGAAAACCGGTTCATTACCGGTTGCATCGTCGTCGTTGACGTCGTTCTCATCGCCGGTGAATCGCGGAAACGAAAATCGAACGAACCCCCGAAATGAGAAGTTGAGAGAATTTTTATACTGCACAGGTTCTTCAATTCAACGTACCCTAGATTTTTACCACGTTGAAGTTAGTGACGTTAACGTTAACCCTTCAGGACATGGGTGTTTTGACTGCCATTATTTACTCTGGCCATGAGAAAAAATCTCATGGCTTCTGCGCATGCGCTCAGTATATTTTAAATACAGCTTTCTTAAGAAAATATCATTTATTTATAATTTTCAATGTTTTTTAAGGTAAAATAATTGCTCAAATTTATTATTAAAGTAATATCAATTAAAAAAAAAATAATAGAAACAAATATTATTAATAATTATCATTTTGTTGTGTTACTTGAAATTAAAAGTAGTAGTTATTTTATTTTTTAAGATTAACAGTCCTCTTAATAATATTCATTTAATGAATATCAACAATTAAATAATAAATTTTACATTTTTAAAAGCAGATAACACAGCACAACATTGCACAATTATTCTTTAGGTATATGTATCATGTAAACAAGTATGGCGGAAGCATACTACGGAACGACCCGAACTAGGCCGAAAAGAAACGAAAGCTAAAATCTCTCACCCTTTAATACTCTGGCCATGAGACAAAATCTCATGTTCTCCAAAAAATTATTTTTTTTCACAATTTTGATTTAAAAAAAAACAGTTTTTAGTGAATGTGTATCCAGAAAACTAAATTATAGGAAGATACAAAAATTTTCAAGTAGTCTTTCCATTTGAATTTTAAAAGATATTTGAGATCTACGTTGAGCATGAGAGAAAATCTCATAACCCATGTCCTGAAGGGTTAAGAAACGTCATGGAATCAATCTTTGTACAATTTTCGAACGACTTCCAAGGAATTGGCTTTTCAAAATATGAATACGAACATGTTTTCTTTGTTATAATTGTCTAGCTGAATTTCAGACAGTCCTCAAGTTGCGAAGTAACGATTTTCCTAAACATAAATCGTTAAAGTAACGTTACCAACTTCAACCTCATAGACTTTTATGCAAATATTATAAGACAATTTTTGGTGGATTTTTTCAAAATTCACACTTCCCGATTCGCAATTCAAACCATTTACGGTATTTTCAATATAATTTTGACTAAGGTAGGAGATTCGATGTATCGGTCAACATAACGTTCGACTATTTAAGATTTCGAACCCGCGCAAGTCAAAACACGTTTCTGGAATTTAAGGGAGCGAGAAAGAAGCCAAAAATAATTCAATAAGAATTATAAAAAAAAAAAAAAAACACAAATAAAAATAAATAAAAAAAAAAAAAAAACAATCTTCACGCATCGTTCCGTGTAATAAATTTCGAGAGAACCTCGAGATTGATGATCGTCGAGGATCAGATGTCATCACCAAAGATGCAAGACCGAGACCACGACTACCGGGTATAACGATTATACGGTTAAGGTCAGCAGCGTCTGGATCTCGTTCTTAACGCGAGTTCTCGTGTAACGTCAAGTCCGGAGGTGGTGGCGGTGGTCGTGGTGGTCATACCTGCCTGTATCTTTCTAGCTTCAACCGTGTGGAGAGGAATAGCGGTAAATTCCCCTTTGTCAACCTAACCGGTGTATTCCGAACGCGCTTGCGTGTAGTTTGTAAAAAGCGTTGTATCCGATACGGACAAACCAAAGAAAAAAACAAAAAAAAAGAAGAAACAAACGAGCGAGCAAATGACTAACTCTCAGAGTCAGCGAACCTGCAGCAATTATCATACTCGCACGTTTGCAATTCCAGTTCACGGTTAATTACTTGCACTCGAATTTCACTCAAACGTAAGGTCAGTTTGAGTTCATCTTTCGTTCTTATTGAAATTTACTCTTTCCAAGGTAAATAAAAAAAAAATATATATATATATATATATACACGTATATCTATAAGACAAAAATAACAACTCTGTTCCTTAAACCAAATTCATAATATTATTCCCGGTATGTGCAAGTAACGCAGACCCATTTTCATCGGGTGACTTCTTTCAACGCCGAACAACGACAGGTAGGTACCTACATTTACTTTTAAAATTCTCCCCCCCCCCCCCCTCCGTTGTAAAACCCATCGTACATACAGAAAGACTTCCGACCCGTGACACCGACAATTTATGCCTTTTTACGGGTTTTGTGGCTGAATATCCGGGAAGTATGGACCGTTGAACCGTGCTAGGGGAAAGCCCTAGGAACGAGGCTGATTCAGAATTTTCGAATAGCGTACTTACGCAGCGAATAATCGATGTCGAAGAGCGTCCTGCGTGAATATTATCGAACAATTTTCGATGCGACGGATAAAAACTTACGGCAGGTAATCTAATCTCACAAGTTACTAATATTTGTGTTCGAACAACCAGCGTTAAAAGAAACGCAAATATAGCAAAATAAAAAAAAAAAAAAGACAAGAAAAGAAAAAAGAATCCTTGTCTGTGTCGAGATAATCGTCGATCGGAACAACGTCGATTAATCAATCATTGTATATCCTAACTGGTGTTTTCATTCGATGGCTAATATATTTTTTATGAGCATTAATCTTCAATCCGAAAGTCCAGGCCGGCAGAAAGGCTGAGCAGAGTAGAAATTGATCCTTAATAACGGGAGGCAGTCCCGAGGCTCGATTCTAACCGTGCTGCGAGCGCAGCCCAGGCCAAGTGAAAGGATAATTTCTAATTAGCGAACGGGCAGCAGGCAGAGCCGCGGTAGAATATACGCCCAGGATTCAAGCGTACGTTTTCTTCCTCAAGGATCTCTGCCTGCCTGCCTGCCTTGGATCCTTGACTGACTTTAATATTATACACGATTCTCGCGCTTATACGTACATATACATGTAATGTAATAGAAGGTATTTTATGAAGAAGAAAGAGAGGCGGGTGGAGATGAGAGAAATTATTCGAATATCAGGAGAATCCCTGCGAATGACAAGAGACAACAATGGGATAAGAAAAAAAAAATGCTCGATCGTTTCTTGTTTGCGCTCCTAGCAGCATATTTCCAAAGACAAACTTATATTTGGTGCAGTTGTCGTATCGGAAAAGGTTTTTTCTTTTTTTTTGCTTTTTATAAACAGTAAATAAAAATTGACACCCACGGATTGTCGACAAGAGAATTCGACAACTTAAGTTTAACGGGGTAAAAAATTGCGAAACAAGATGCGTAATATTACTTACCTCGGCAAGTGGTTCTTCTTTGGTGACATCACCGTTCTTTGGGGCGTCTTCGCGTGCAGTCTTGCTCCTGTCCTTCTTGCCGAAGCTGAGCGACCTCAAGGACCACTTCTTCTTCTGTAATTAAAGTTGTAAAACGGAGAGACAAGGATGTTAGAAAATTTTCAACAACAACGGAGATACGATCAGAATTGATTCAATTTTCATGGAAAAAAAGAAACAATGCGTTTTTCAAACTTTCCAAAATCAAGTTTCAAACAATTTTCTCCTATGTGATTGTGAAAGTCATCAATTTTTCCACGAAGGGCCTTATTTTAGAGTCATAAATGCGTATCTATACAATTTTCAGACCGGAAATTACCAAAGTTTAAAAACGTTCGTATATACTTGTAACAACAACAAAAGAAAAAAAAAGAAAAAAGAAGAAGATCTCATCTTGTCAGTGAAAACTTTGCTTTATATACATTGCAGACGCAGAGAGATCGTTCTCAAACTTCCGAACGGTTTCAAACTTAACGTGTAGTATTTAGGCAAACTCATCGTAATTGTAAATTCAAACTGTAATATATAACTTGGAAGATTTTCTCAGCGTTATAACCCAATAGTCAGAATGGCCACTAAATTTCCATCGCGAAATTCCTCGACTTTTCCATGTTTTTCGAACAAAGATTTCATAATTTTCTCTGCACCAATTCGGATAAATTAATCTTCAGTAAATTGATAAAAAAAAAAAAAAAAATACACGTATTAACAAAAAATATTTGTGTTCCATCTAATTTATCTAAAGCTTAAAAAGAATTGTTGGTCGTATCTGTAAGAAAATAAAAAAAAAAAAATTATACATAATAAACGATTTCTTGACTTTTCGCAAAAACCCCTAACATTTATTTCCCAACTTTGTTTCATTCTCTTTTCTTTTCGTAGCTTTTCAAAGTTCCCGGTGTAACTTTATCTGTTCACACAGACCTTGTCCTTCTTCTTGGCATCCTTGCTGTCGGGAGATGTGGCGGATTCTGGACTGATCGGTGTTGTGTTACCATCAGTGGGCGTCGTGGCCTCTTCGGCTACCGCCGGAGTATCTGTGTTGGATGATTCCTGTCTCGTATCTTCGACCTTGACTTCCTCCTGGAACGACGGAATAAAAATCTTATTAAAAGAAGAAAAGTTGGAAAGAAAAAAAGATAATAATAATCACCCGGGTCGCGTGTGTTTTCAACAACGTCCACGGAGCAATTATACACAATTAAACGAGAAACTCGACTGCGACTATGCAAGAGTGAAAAAAAAAGAAAAAGAAAAAGAATATTTCATGTAAAATTGACGAGAAAATATTACCGCAGTTATAACACGACGAGATGATTATAAGAGAAAGAATGAACGAAATACGTGTAATCCACCTCGTAAAGAGGCGACACAATAAAATAAAACGCGGCAATTAAAACGCAGAGCGAAAAATTGGCCTCTTAACATCGCCGCATGTGTGGATGTATACAGCTACCCAACATGCGAGGAATTTAACCTCTCGCTAATTCACCTATTATACCGACAACAGTTTTTAGTCGAGAATGAGGAGAGCGGCTCATTTCATTTCACCCTAACGGCCCCTCTGTTTCTTCGTATAATCTCGAGAAAAAGTTATTCAGCGTCAAGTACCGAAAAATAAAAAAAATAAAAAAATTCATCCGTCATCCATGGTTTTACGTTACCTCCTCCTTCTCCTCCTGATCTAACAATAATTCGTAACACCGTAATGTTCTCATCTCCTTCGATTTGCTCTCTTCGAGATTCAATATTTCCCAAGAAAATCGCCTTCCAGGGTAAATCGAGTCACGATCTATTTGTTCTGGTGTCTACACTTACGGTTTCATTTTATTTTACCATCAGACAAGTCAAATATATGCGTATTATAAGGCGATACCAGTGCGATACGATACAACAAACAACACCCTGTACACGCATATGCCGGATCTTTTTTTTATTTCAAGCTACGCTGATAATATAACAACAAGGATAATAATGATAATTGTTACTACGCTACTCGTATGTACCAGACAGCTAAAATGATAATTTCGAGAAATAAGAAACCACAATACGACATGACGTGTAATATAACGTAACGTAACGTAATGTGAAGTAACGTAAGGTAATTCCGCCCACAGTCCTCAACGTCTTGTATTTTCCTCTTTATTTTCAGATACGGTCGCCCCCTCAGTCTTCCCCTTGCTTCACTTTTTTTCACTGAGCAAACATCTAAATATTCTTCATCATCCCTTTGTCACCACTCAACAAAAGACGCTTGTAACGTAATAATACGTGTATACAGGATAAATATTACGTCAGAGAATTTATCTCATTTTAATTTCGTACTCGGCTATTCGTAATTTGTTATTGAAAAATGACTCATCTCGTGACGTGTAATACAAGCTTCGTTTAAAAACATCCCTCCCTCCCTGCGGTACTTGAGCTGCAGCGTGCCGGCGTAGTAATATAACGCTTGGAGACAATTTTAATTTGTAATTAAACTGAAATTAAGCATTGCGTTCCTATCGGGTGTATGGTGGAGTATACAGAGTGTAATTGTATCGTGGAGCGGAGACAATGGCGAGGAAGAATTCACGTCGGACTTGTATATTCATTAATTAAGGTGCGCTTGGCCGCCGCCCGAGGATCAAAGGAACGATTAAAGAGAAAAGAAATGAAAAAAAAAAAAAAGTAAAGAATGTCACGGCTCTTCGGATATATAGCTTCCTAACATCGGACGAAACGTGATACGCTAGATAAAAAACTGAATGACTTAGTCCTTTCGGACTGATTGAATTGCAATTTTTATTCATCGGTTTAATCGTCGTTCCGCAAAGAATATAAACTTGTGTGAGACGGTGAGAAGAAAAAAAATAGCTCAATTACATTCAAGGTAAAAGTTCCAATCTTCAAATAATTCAAGAAAACTGACGATGACAAAAAAAATTTAACCAACGATGGAAAAGTTGAAAACATTTTTTTTTTCTCCGTTCTGCACAAACTTGTGCTAATAAAATTTCTAAATATTGCTATAATTTCATTCACGGTCGAATGACGTAACGTATAATTTCCTAATTAATCAAAAGGACAACGCTCTCTAGGCGTCTTACCAATTCACCGAGGAGAAGAATAGAAGAACAGAAACGTAGATTAAAAAGACGATGGAATATAATCGTTTTCTAAGATGCAAATTAACGATAACAACGAAATATTTACCGCAATCTGTCCTGAATTCAAGAATCCACGAAGACAAATATTTTCAACTTTGCGATCAAAATACCAATACCACCCACAAAAAGACGAGAATAAATAAATGAACAAATAAACAACATGAACATTTACTCGTGAAAAAATATCGTTCCTTATAATTGTACCCATGATAATAATACCAAGTGAATTTTTCTCATTTTTCTAGTACGTCAAATTTTCGTTCAATATAAGAGATACGTCGTTTCAATTTCTAATTTTTAGTTCCTGCGGACGAGACTCGAGTGGATAAGGTATATGCATAGCGGTATAACAGTTTGAATTGAAGGTCGTTAAGGAAAGGCCATTTGACGAACCAAATTTCCTAACCCTAGGGCCACTCCCTGCCTTTGTTCGTGTATACTGATGACCCTCGAAAAAGCGTCGCGTTCCCTCCTCCTCCTCCTCCTCCTCCTCATCATCGTCCTCTTCCTCTTCCTCTTCCTCCCTTCAAGGGAACGAACGCCGCCGTAAAGTGCCACGCCGTGTACAATACATGCATACGTACATAGTTTACACGCATGCAAATTAGACCCGTGAAATGCACTGAATAGGGGGAAAATACTTTGCGCAAACCCACCCGAAATTCAACGTCAAAAAGGGTCCACCGCCAACCGGGTCTGTTCGGTCGTTTGGTATTAAACCTAGTTATACCCTCGCCGAAAATTTGGGTCAAACGACAACCGAGTAAAATAAAGAAACAAAAGCAAAGAAATAGCGACCTTTCTACCCTAGATAGATTTTTTTCCAAACCATATTTGCCGTACGATATCAAAATCAAGCTTATAAAATATAGCAATATATTTGGAATCTATAATACAACATTCCAATATTTTGTAATCTACAATCGCGATCTTGACAAATTAAAAGACACAATTTTTCTAATATAATTTTATACGCATACGCATTTACGTATGTATGTACGAATGATAAGACGACGAGTCAGATTAGACACAACGATCCTATACTGTATATTAAAATTGGCGATACATGTGTATGAAAAACGGCGATCGAAATTTGTAACCGAGTCGTTTTATCCTCGCGTTTTATCGAACTGGGCTCGGCTGGTGCGTTGAAGAGTATTGAGTTACACGCGTATCACACCACCTCTTATCCGTTGTTAAAGAGTACTTGTGTCAGTACTGATGTAAAGAGAAGCGAGTGACGATTTACACAACGGACATGCGTAAAGAAACAATATAAGAAAGAAAAAAATATATAAGAAACACGAAACGACGAGACGACGCGACGCTCGGGAAAGACACGACATCCGACAAAAGAACAACGCGAAAATTTTAGCGAATCGTAATTATACACGCAAGTGTAGAGTTTTATTTTTTATTCTAATATTTTATTACAGAGGACCACCTAAAAAAGGTTAGAATACCGTACTCAACAAAGCATTGGAAACACATCGGAATGAAATGAACGAATTAAATAAGGAATAAGACTAGGAAATGTGACTAAGAGTATTATATACAGAGTGAATTGCTAACGACCGATCGGTTTAACACGCATGCGCTGAAATTCGAGAACGAGAGCAGTTGTTTTGTCAGGTTGACCGATATTCGTAAATTCAGATGACAGGTCGCCGCGATGTATGCAACTTCAAAAATGTTGGTCATCCTGACAAAACAACTGCTCTCGCTCTCGAATTTCAGCGCATGCGTATTAAACCGTTCGGTCGTTAGCAATTCACTGAGCACACGGTAACTAAAAAATCGTCAAATTTGAATGTCCGATTAATGCGATTTGCAAAAATTGATTACATTTTTTTTTTTTTTTTGTGAATTTCAAGCCCTTACACAAGCCTAGAAAAACGTAAGACAGTATTTATAGTATTCCTGGATCCGTGCGTCGAAATTGACCAAATATTACGATGCTATAGTAATTCGCATGCAAAGAAACCAGTAATACGTGGACGTATTAATAAACCCTCGATTCAAAATAAAAATCACGAAATATTTCTTTAAATTTTCAATCCGTGCCCATCGGGCTGAAGTTAGTAACGTAAGCGTAACGAAAGATTCGTGGCAAAAATTGGCATTACTAGCTTTGGCCTCATTTCTGGCTTTTCTACTTTTCTGTGCGTCGCGTGTGTGTGCGTATGCATACATTTCGTTCAAATTTAAACAAAAATTCGGTCAAAATCTGTCCGCACAATGTACATACGATACAGAAACCGGTGAAACCATTGCGGAAGAAATATAATTTAAAAACTTCTAATAACTCCGCGATTCTTCAATCCATTCATCTCCAGCTATTTACGAAGCCTGCAACGCAGCACACGAAACGTTACTCCGAACAAATCATCCCGTGAAATTCGAATTGCGAAATCAATTCAGCACCTCGGACACGCTACGGACTGCTTTCAAATCGCGAAAGCTGCGCTTGCATCGCACGCTTATATACATATATACACACACATATATATATATACAACATGGCACGTATACAGAAGACGCAACTCCGTTAAACAGTTAAGACCTTTCAAGTATACAGCCAGTGCTCTTCCATGGTTTGAAACATAAATCTACCGGATGTGCGTTATATATATATACATATGCATATAATACGAAACCTGTGCAGCACACGGAGGGAAATACGGGACTCGTGTACTCTGCTAGCTAGGAAATTGCGCGGCGGTAATATTTTCCCCTCTCTGTAACTTCACGGGTACAGAGCCTGCACTTTTTACATTAGTCGTTTATACTCGTTTCCATTCTTTTTGTTTTCAAGCTTCATTCCCCCTATTTCTCTATTTTTCATTCCTCTTCTACTCTTGATTTTCTTCAATTTTCTTTTTCCAGTTCCGCAAGAGAAAAAAAGTTTACACTCCTGTTTGTTGTTACACCCATCCATGCGTATACGTATAAATTACGTACACGTACGGCGGGTGAAAAACGCAAAAGTAAACCGTTGATCCGAACGCGTGGCGAATTCTCGCGAATGGCGTTTGTGTAAGAAGAAAATAGTAAAATATTCATCGCCGCGTTTTATCATACATAATACACACAGTTTATTATCGCTTAGCTATAGAATTTTTCTTCTCCAGTGCGTAATTATTAATAACATATCTTTCCTTTTACGTGCGCGTTATGTTTTTTTTTTTTTCTTCTTCTTCAACTTTCCACTCTCTCCAATTACTTGTGATCGAAATTGATAGTAACAATTACGCTCATCGAACGGTGTTACATATACAATAATCGATACGTGAACAATGACGCGTAACGCGTGCGTTTCACCTTTTGAAAATAATACTTAATACGCCGGATGTGAATTGAATAACAAGAGTGGAATTTGTCGTCTCTTATTTTCACCAACTGCTGGTACACAATTTTACGTATAACGATGATGAATGCGTATAAAATACCGTACAGGTATAACTCGCCTAATTATACAACCTTGCCGACCTTGTATTTGCATCTCCCGCACTCTAGCAATGACAATTTCCACTTGCGTATCATCTTGTCATTAAACTTGAAACGAATTTTGAACAAATCTGACGATGAGAGAGAGAGAGAGAGAGGCTTCGTCGAATAGCGTGAGACTTTTCGCTTGATTCGTACTTTTATAAACATTGAATTGTAATATAATGTGAACCGAACACAACACAACTCGTGATAAAAATTGAAAGATGATGAAAAAAAAAAAAAAAAAGAGACAACGGGGTAAAAATACACGCCGCATGTGCAGAGATACGATAAAATAACGTCGTGTGGGTGTGTCTGAATAATTATTCACACACGCACACTTTGAAAATAGCATAAAAACGACAAACTTGTGTATAAATGTGGATGAAACAGCAGCGTCCTTGCGGAGTGCAGCGTGCATGCAACGATGATACATACGATAAACACACGCGTATAATTCTATAAATATACTCTCGTTCTTTGTTCTCTCTTCCAGTGTATATTTAAGACGGTCGGTTCGATTGTGTGGATGGCACATCCGACCGACGATATTTCGTAGAAATATGTGAAACAAAAGCGTCCAAAGCGCCGTATTCGGTACTAAATTTTTCGAAATGAAGTGACATCGAAAAATTAATTAATGCTATGTTTCGCATTGTTCGCAGTTGGACAGTTTGCTTCTAATAACTACCTAAACACACAATTAGATGATAAATTGCCAAACGCAATTAATGCTGTATATATGCCTAATATACACTAATTATTATTTCACGCTTGATTCTTCAATACTGCTGAGTTATCATAAATTGATATTCAGGTCAGGGCAACGACTGTACAATATACGTTCAATGATAATTTTATCCAAAAAGGAAATATTCTGAATTAACATCAGAGGCTAGATAAATAATTTAATTAGGTACACGAGTTGTTCGATCAACGAAGCGCGATATGAAATGTAAAACAAAAAACACATCGTACATTTTTCTTCCTCATATTCTAAACGCGTAGTTGAACGATTACAATATATAACAAGTTGTCTCGACAGGAATAATTACTGTTTATTACAAATAGGTTTGAATCAACTTCGTTTTAGGTTTCGTTGCACGTAACAAGCGGATAAACGAGAGGATTTTATAGGCGGAGGACAAACGACAAGAAAGATCCGTGCGCGTTGTCGCATATCTACGTAAGTAACAACGGTAATAATTTCTTATAGCTGGCGATTGGTCGCGACATTTTGTCGAAACGACAACGAAAGGACGGAAGAAGAGGATGAAAAAGACGAAGGAAAAAGAAACCCAAAAACAGAACAAGAAAAGCGAAATGGAAAGAAAGAAAAGTCGGAAAAATAGAAAACTCCTTTGTCTCCATTTACGCGCATCGTTTTATTTCAATATTACGCAAATAGCACGCAATATACACGCACACACACACACACATATATATTTATATATATTATATATGAATATATGAACATTGTTGGGTGTTCGTCTGTCAATGTAACCGACTAGACAACGCAGAGCCGTTTGCCGAGTGGCAAACTACGAGCTGAAGAAGAGAAACACACGAGATAATGCCGTAAGAGTAGTTCTACAGCTTACCTATACGTGTGTCGTGACGTCTCACTGACCGACTGACGGCTTGTTCTCGACGTCTGTCAAAACACTGCTTTTTGCCTCGCACAATGCACATTCAAACATTCATGCCCCAAAGTAGGTAAACCAATCATTCCGGACCGAGTTATACGTTATATTCGCGAATATCATAGGTTATTTTTAAAACCGACGAAAAAGAATATTAGCGCACTACCATATATCCAAAATTATTTCTTAAAGGGATCCGGTATAAGAGCATAAAATCAGAGTGGTTACAAACTTTTGGATTAGAAAAAATTCCAAGACATTTTCAGGATTCTCAGGACCTGATTTTCCCTGACATTTTCCCAGTTCTATCGAGTTACTAAAACCTAAATCGTTCGCTGCTTATCAACTCTCTGTTTGATTCAAATTCAATTCGAATTCATGAAATACATAACGATGTACAAAAAAAAAATCAGTGTAAGCCAATTTGTTTGCTCAACAAGGAGATGAAGGAAAAAAAAAAAAACAAACGAACTTGTTACCTCAAAAATCATTTCTAATTCCCATGCCAGAAAATACATTATTTCAATGGAATTCGTTGATCGATAATTAACGATTCTTCGATGATCAATAACGAGTCTCGAATTCCCCATCTATAAAAAATGTAGAAAATTACAGAAGAAATTGAAAGAAAAAACAGAAGGTCTGAAAAACTAAAAAAGAAAAAAACAAACAAAAAAAGAAATTAAAAAATTAAACAATGGAAAATTAATGGTTGCGCGAGCAGAGTTTCTTTTTTTTTTTCTTTTAGGGTCTTTAAATACGTAGGGTATAATACTACTGGCAATGGTTAACAGAGATTGAAGTGTTTTTCGGTGCCGCAGGATGAAACACAATGCATTACAGGTACCTACGAGAAATCTCGGAAACGCGTGGCGGCCGATAGACAACCGGCAATTATCCGCACGCACGGATATATGAAACAGCAGCGCTTTAACCCGACGGACACGCATTCAAAGCGGCCAAATTTTGTATAAAATATAAACGACTTTTTTACTCTTCTTCTTTCTCTTCTTTTTCCCCGACATTTCGAGGTACGTTGCGTGTTGAAATGTTGTACCTCGAAACAACGAAGCCGAAGCCTCGGTTAAAAGCTCAGCGCTTCGACTCCGCAACATCAGCCGGCTCTTTGTGCTCCAGGATGTCCATGGATATCGTATTAAATATCTGCCATGGACTTTCTCACGATCTTTCGGGATACAATTAATTCGTCGACGACCATGTACGCCAGTGTGTTGCGGTTCTGTAAACCACGTCGTTTCGTGTACCGTTTAGCCCCCTTCGAGTCGCACATCGTTATCAACTTTTTATTAAATATATAGCATTCCACGGTTTTTGGGGTCGTTCATTACGAATCTGAAATCGGATTTCAACAATTCAAGATTGCGGGTCAAATATGGCCGACCAAAATTTCAAATTTAATCAAATCTGGTCAAAAAAAACTATATGCAGGGGTTTTTGGGATCGCTTATTGGATTAACCGTACTAAATTTTCAAAATCTCATTTCGGATTCGTTATCAGCGACTCCAAAAACCCGTCAACAGTTTGTTTTCTCCATATTCGAAAGAATTCGAAATTTTCATCCGCCATATTTGATACGCCATCTTGAATTTTTGAAATACGATTTCAGATTCGTAATCAGCCGTCCCGAAAACTTGTAGTTCGTGTAAAACATGTGTGTGTATATATATATATATGAAGGGGTAACTTTCTCGGAAATGAATTATTCCTTCAATTTTTACGTTTTTTTTTTTCCAATCGATTTGTTTCTAACAATAACAATTAACATTACATCGCAATAATCGGGCTAGATTATTGAAAACCTATCTTCCGACTGCTTACCGGGCATTATTCAACAGACGGTGCACTTGACAAATTACTGAGCTTACAATAAAACAGCTGCGGCAGCTGAGCTTCTAACCCTCTTCTCTCATTCTCTCCCTTTCTCTCGCTCTCTCTCTCTCTCGATTCCATGACCTGGAAGTCTCCTAATGGAATTCTCCTTGATCTCAAATCGACGAATTATATATAATATATACACACAATACCACTCGGCATAATTTTCCCATGCAATGCAGTGTGAAAACTTCAGGCAATAAATTCCACTCCCGCGAATAATAACAACAACAACAAACAACAACGACGATAATGATAACACAGAGTAAGTACGAACGATCTGCAGAGTCGAATAAACGTAGTGTAAATTATGGCTACCATGCAACACGAACAAACAGTTGCACGGACTTTATTGTTCGGGTCGAGAATTACTTTAAGAGAAACGTGCGTTATACGGTAAAAGTTTATGCAACGTTGGAGCAAAATTCGAGTCTGTAAAATAAGAAGGAAAAAAGAAAAAATAAATAAAATCAACTCTCCACCGAGTGTTTCTCGCTTAAACTTATACACGGGTATATACGTAGAAAATTTCCGTACGAACCGACACGTATGGGTAACATGAAAATTATCCTCGTGTTTTCCGGTTCTACCGGTTTTTCACCTACCAACGTATAACGTGCACCGAGATTCCGCAGGTCACACCCTGCATCGAGAGATCTGGAGGCAGGTGGAGTGCCCGAGTTAATATATTTCGGCAAGGCGCGTGCGGCGGAGTTAAATTGATAAAAGTCCCGCGTTGGCCAAGGTGGAAAGGCTGGGGAAGACGGTGAGCATAAAACGCGTGACGGATATATTTCAGGGTACACACGGGGAGCACCTGCCGAGATTTTCATGAGATTGCGGACGAGAGTCGAATGAAATTAAAAATAAGCAGGATAGGAACGGGTCTGGGAGTTGAAACCTGGTGCAGGAGACAAAGCACCGTGCCATTTGTATGCCTGTATGTGTATAATATGCGTATTTTCAACGTGCGGAGCGGAAAAGGTGCGGAAAAACGAGCTGGCGAGAGGTGAGAATAAGAGAAGAGAATGAGAAATCAGACGAGGATGAAGTTGGTGGAACGTTGCCAAGTACAACGATGCGTATTTGGGAAAAGTCGTTAATTTGAAAATTTAGAAATACCTCAAACTTACTAAACCACAATAAGGGGGAAAAAAAGTTTTATTTTTAAAAGCCAGCTCCTTGAAAGTCAGTCTAAAATTGTGCAATAATGATTTTTTTCCAAGATGTTTCGTTACGTCAACGTTACCAACTTGGGCGTCAAAAAATAGAGGCGCCGGCTTCGGTGCTTTATTTTTTTGTTTTTTCAACGCGGTACCTTCGCTGAGGATTTTACAAAAATTGCAAAATCGATCATAAATTTTTCCAGCATTACAAAGCGGATCGAACCTAGATTACGTAAGATAAATAAATGCCAAATCAATGACTTGTTTGTGAAGATTGATAAAGAAGAGAAGAAATTCTTTAAACTTTCGCCAACAAGTTTAAAAATCTTAAAAATGAAGCGTGTTACGAGTACACGTCAACGAAGATTAATCGGTGTGTTAAAATTGAACTATTCTACACATTTTTTAATTTTTTTTCTCAGGGCGCATACCGTAGGTACCGTTAACAAGCTTTATTCAATTTACTGATTAATCCTTACAGTTAACCACGCCTAGGTTATCACGAGGGTTAATCAGACTGGTACAAAAGAGAAAAAGAAACCAATCACGACGAAATTCTGACGTACGATTGACTCGTTTTCATTACCTACTAATCTAAATTCAGCACAGTGGTTTGAGGAAAACTTTAAAAATAATAACAAAGAAAACCGACCGAATATAAATGCAACAACGTATGGAAGCAGCTCTGATTCAAGAAATGAATTTTAATGAAACTGACAAGAGGAGAAAGATAAAGACAACCCACAACGGTTAAAATTAGCATCGTCGACGCAACTATCGTTATCCATGACATATTATACATAATGATTCGTTTAATGCGTGCAATAAATGAGAAAATACAAATATTGATACTGCAGAACGAAGTTGTTACACAGGTGAAGCATACGAGCAGGTTCACCCGATGGTGCTCGTGACCGTTCGAATCCACACAATCATCCCGAGAGTCTTGGAATTTTTTTTTACGATCGTCTCGAAGACGACACACGTCGACGAGTATATACGGGCGCGTGACAGGATTTCACAATTCAGCGACGAATCTAATCAGCCAAAGAGTTTACACAACGATTACTTCTCTCGCTGTTTGAGCGCGGCTTATATTTATATTATATGAGATATTCCACCCCGAAGCTACTCACGTCCGAGATCCTCGCCATCCGCTATTTTATTCATTTTTAAGTATAATGTACGAAAACAGTGTAAAAAAAAAATTATCTTTCACTGAGTTTTGGACTTTTGAACCACGGTTTTGATTTTTATTGCTCCCAAAAAATTCGATTTTTTTTTAACGAATAGCGCCGGATCGATTGGCTTCAAATTTTTCTCATCAATTTCTTTGTTAAGAGACGAAAATTTTGAGACAGACGAAACAAGTGATTGAAAAGTGAGAAAAAAAACGAACAGGGCAACATTTTTGTGTTTCTCAAATTTATGTTCATTCCGATTTTCTCTATTTTTAATTACTTGTCTCGCCTGTAACTTCTGAACCAAAAAGCTTGTCAATTTCCATCTTGGTCTCAAAATTTTCGTTACTCAACAAAGAATTCATGAGATAAAAATTTGCAACCAATCGACCGAGGCTGTTCATTGAAAAATTGTGTTTTCGCGTTTTTGGAAGCGGTAAAAATCAAACCTATGATCCAAAAAATCTAAAACTCAGTGAAAGATGATATTTGTTTTCTACGTTCTACACCATAATTAAAAATAAATAAAATTGCCAACTGTTATCGTCACACGTAGACTGCTTCGATGTGGAATGTCTCGTACATCTACAATTTTCTTTCCATCCTTCTTTTTTAACAACTCACAAATGGCAAAATTTTCAGATATCGCTTATACGTATTAATAAATTAACCGACTACACAAATATGTAAAAATAATATACCCGTACAATCATATCGTTTTTATTCCTTTTCGGACCGATTAAAACGTTGATCGCGATCGAAATCACGATATTCTTTGAGCGCGTGTGTTTGCTATAAACTCGTTGTCGGTGTTGCATGCAATTGAACCCGAGAAACACGTGCGCAAAACTGGTCGAACCGATCTCCTATGATTCATTCGAAAGTTCGCACGGCAAGCGTAGACATAAATACACACAAATATATACGATATAAGCCCGGTCTATGCGCTGCAGCTTTGCCTAGGTCAGTCTATTGCAGCCTGCGTCATCAAAGCTAAAACACACTCGCAATCAGCCAACGATGTTTATTGGCATTATACCGTGTAACGAGTTCTCATGAATTTCTAATGAGTATAATTAAGGCAGTAAATACCAGACTAACAACACCGAATTTCAATGTCGCGTATATTTATATTTCATGTGACACTCGAATCGAATTCGAGAAACATCCCGCGACTCTATAATTTTTCTTCACTCACGGAATAACATGAGCAGATAACTTCAGTCAACTGAAAATCACACATACTTGACACGATATTCGTTTTAGCATGAATTTCTACCTAGTTTCGTGTACAAAATCATGTAATCCAGCAACCAAAAAATATTATGATTCATCACTCCGATTTTGGATTGTTTCACAATTTAAAATTTCGAACGATTCGCTATATTTTGTACTGAATTCTATTTCAAAGTTATTCCTAGGCAAAAAAATCCATAATCTCGAATATTCAGTGAGATTCATCTTCGTTTGAGTGGGTGAAAAAAAAAAAAAATTATTTATACATGTCAACACTACGTAACATCACAGTCACAGATGACGTGCAAATATTGCGATTATTTTTTTACTTAATCCGGCAATTTGTCATTTTTAAGGAGGGAAAAAAAAAACGAATTAACCTAGCACGAGTTTCTAATGGAATACCCCATAATATGATTTTTCATCTTCCACGACATATACCGGGAGAATCTCTTGAAACTTGAAAATCAACCGCGCATGCGCGAGTTTTATGAGCCGTTCGTTGCAGGCTGACCATCCCGAGTTTTCAGCTGTCGAACTATTTCTACCGGCTATGTAGTTGATACGAATTTTCGAGGTTAGAATCTGAAACAATTGAGGCAGCGACTCAAAAAGGTTTGGGAAGCATTTGTAATATCGGGTCGAAAAGTTGATTCTTCAAAGAACGGTCGGAATTCAATGCTCGCGCTCTTTGAAAATTCAAACGTACACATTTTGCGTAAGTTGGCACGCCTGCGTTGCAGACAAGAACATCGCTACTGGAAGATTTCGCCGACCAATGAGATTCAATTGTTTGGCGCATGCGCGGTTCATTTTCAAATTTTCAAGATATCGTCCCGGTACGTGCAGCATCTACAGGGAAGAATATATCCCACCCGGAACTTGATATTAAAACTGACCTTTTCGGTGTCCTCATCCTTGTCCTTGTCCTTATCGTTTTCCTTATCTTTGTCCTGTTCCTTCTCCTTCTCCTTGTCCTTATCGTCGACTACAGCGTCGGAATGAGGCGCCGTGCCGTTGGTGGTCGGCTTTCCGTCGGATTCCTCGATCCTCTCTAATTTACCATCGCCAGGCGCCGCCGCATCCCCCGCGACGCTTCCCTCGGCCGGAATACCGTCCTTCTTAGGCGTCGTCGTGATGTCCACGGACCTTTTGCTCTGTCGCGCACCCATCTTTAATTAAAACTCCTCCTACCTTTGTCCTCGGCGTTGATTAATTTATCGCGTCGCTGCCGTAATTTTTTTTTCCGGAAGCTCGGCTGCAACGACAAAATTTCATACAACGTGTTATAACAGAGAAAACAAGAATTTCGTAACACTTGGCAAGATATTTCAACATCGGTAGGGGCAGGTAAGCAACGATGAAAAATTAACAAGAAAAAAAAACTTTCAAATAGGGACGGGGGGAGGGGGAGAGATTATTCCTTTCGTTCATGTTTACACGTTACAAGGACGTGGTTTGATTATACATTCGGAGAACATTATTGACACGGTGGGCATGGAATTACAAGTAAAAACGTGTAGTCTACGCTTTTAACGAAAAACACAGTATACGCGTCCGTTCTTCGTCGT